>NC_045141.1:8834255-8958556 GCF_008831285.2 Nymphaea colorata | reverse complement strand
ATCCCCAGCAGCTTCCACCCCCGTCACCTTCACCGTGGTAGACTACCCTCCTCATCCTGTAGTCTATGATTCTGTAAGTTTGTTTGGGTCAAGTCTTGTGAGTCGTGATTGGATCCCATATCCCTCGTAGTCGTGTCAGCCTTCCTCCTAGTGCTTGTAGTAGGTTCTAAAACCGGGATTGGGTTAACCATACCTGTATCCTCGTCCCAGGATAGAGTCAAGCTGGGGTTTTTGTCCGGCGGATTATTTACTTTGTTGTTGTTTTTAAGTGTCTTGAGTCTTAGGATTCGGTCTGTAGGCTACCCTGAGTGATCTTGGGTAGATGATTCGGCTTAGGGCAGCGGTTCCACCAGCTCTAGGGTCTGGGTCCTCAATATATCTCTTGGTCGTGACATTCTGGTCGGCCAACTGATGGGTTGCAGCTACTATCTATAGCCTCTACAGGTGAGTTGGTGCGTCATCCCTGGTCGTATGCCCTTTGCTGACCGAGGCAGCTGATAGAGCCTTGAGTAGGTTCACATCACTAGGCTCCTCGTTAACTTGTAAATTTGTGATAAAGTCATGCACAAGTAAGATTTCGGCTCTCAAAGTTATGTATTGGATGGGGATGTCAGATCTTAGACTATTTTTCTTGCAGTTGGTTATATTATTGTTATTGTGCATCAGTAGTATACATGGATAATTGTAAAGCTTAAAAAGCTTATGGTAACCTAGCTGATCAACTAAGCTAGCCAGTTGTAGGTGACTTACCATTTGAAAGTGCGTAGAATGCTGCCTAAGAAGCCTAGATGCTTAGTAGCCTATGCATTCAGTTGACAAACTAAGTCTTGTCATGTAACATGGGTATGAGATAACTGATAAGGCTCTAGTACCTGCATTGATGCACCAAACCACAACGCAGACACATGACGGTACATTTTGGGTTGGGTTTAGGTTAGACCCAATCCAAAACGACTTACCTTTATCTTAACAAGAAGTTGTTGGTGGCCAATGTCAGTTTCCTCTCCCCTTTCAACCCTTCCACTAAGTTATTGATCCTTCAGTGAGACACAATTACAAGCAAGCAGCTTTGGTGTCTATCACAATAGCTTTGGTGGACCAACCAGAGAGAGAGAGACCTGATGTTATTGTACGCGTATTTATATGAATAAATTTTGTATTATTTAACAGTCTTTAGTTTGTATTATTTTGTCAGTCTTTCTGTGACTGTATATAATCATGTATATGTTTATATATGTGACTGTATATAATAATATTTGGTTGCATTTATTAGCTTTTACATTTTTATTTTTATCTTTTTCATTTAGAGCGCTTAGTCCAGCCTAGGCATGCCTAAGCTCTAGGTCTACTCATTGCCTCGGCGCATCTAGTTCTCTAGTGACATACATTGAGGCACTTGAGAATGTAGCACCCGCAACACCTATGAGAAGGCCAAGCATGAAGGCAGTTGGCAAGACTTGGAATAATGGGTGGACATTAGATGTTGAATTGGCCAATGATGGAATGGCCATTTGATAGCAAGTTAGTGACTTAGCAGTTGGCATGGCCTGGTGCTAAGGGCTTGGCCATGCTACATTGAGGTATGATTCATGATAGCATGTGGTGTAGGAGATGAAACTCATAACTTGGCTTGTGGGACTGAAGATGGTGACCAAGTGGGAATATGAAAACTGCGCATATGCACAAACTTGTTGGCAATTGAAGGCCAATGATGAGTAGAGGCCATATTCTCAGAAAACACGTTTTTCCAAAAAGAAAAAGCGCGAAAAATTAAATGGCTGCTTAAAACTTAGAAAAACATGTTTTTTTGAAAAAAACGTTAAAACGAAAAAACACATTTTTAACGTGTTTTTTCGTGTTTTTACTTTTTTTAATGCCAAACAGTTTTTTTTCATTTTCTACTTTTATTGTTGCAAATATACTTATCTTGTGATGTTTGTATTATTAGTTTCTCACTTATTTTTTCCACCATTTTTAGTATTTTAAAATTTTAAAATTTACCATATTTTTCCCTTTTTTTCTCATTGTTTTCAAGCTCTCCGTATTATACCCGAGAAAACCTCACCGTTTAAAACTCCGAGACGTTATTTGTGACTATGGTAGAGACAACTCAGCCAATCCTTAGCATCGGCTTCTAAAGAGATGGACTGAAGGGTACGTGTTGGCTGGTAGTTGAGCAGCACAAAATGGCAATTAGCTATATCAAACAAAGAGGAACAAGGTTTCCGGCATTTGCTTGTGGCGCCAACGGCTGAATGAAGTTGCAGCTAGAGGAGGTGCCACATACACTATGTAACTACTTTATGACTGCCTAGGTCCTATTTATGGTCGACATGGACACTTATGTGGCAGAATTTGGAGTGTGTATACATGTATTATGTTCTTTATATTTCTATTACTGATTTTTCAAAGCCCTAGCTTGGGTTGCCCAAGTGTGGAGATGGGGTTGTGCCTTAAGTTCACTGAAATTTTGTTGGCTGTGTACTTGAAATCTTTTTTGGCTTTGAAGGGAACATCAGCTGCTAAGCTCGTTAGGTTCTGGAGAGCCTTAGACTACGAGGATGCTTATAAATAACCTAAAGTTTCCCATGACAGTAGCAGTGCTTGGCAGACCTAATGTTGTTGACATGTTCATATGAGCTACAACCTCTCTTCCTCTTTAGATAGTTCTTTACAGATAGTGCTGTATATACCTCAATATGTTTCATAAAGCTCAGTTTTTGCTAGAAATTTGTTAATTTCCTTTATTGATGATTCTTTTGTATCTATGCATTTTTTAGATTTTATTGATTAATGTTATGTGGTTAGTCAAGGTGTGCAAAGTCAAAACTTCTGTAGGTGAATTGTGATTTAGGAGAATAGGGTGTTTCTGGTTCTTGCATACCGTCAAATTCATAAGCTTAACTTAATAGTTTGGGTTCTTATGATTGTGTGTCAGCTAAAAAGTTTGTTTCAGGTGGTTAAGTTTTTCCATATTGTTGGTTGTAGAACCATTTTTCCTTGTTTTCGTTGACAATTCATGAAAATGTCCTGCAGTGGCTCATTGTCTTTGATTTTGAATAGTTCTTTTTCCTGCTGTCTCGTACTGATATGCTATTATTTGCAGATTTATCTTCTCAATTTTCAGATTTTCTATGCACTCTTTTCTGTAATTGTTGGCTTCTTGCTTGGGGCAAGTGATGGTCTAGCGAGGTATGTTGTTCATCTATTTATCTTAGTGTGATAGTGTTTAGCTTTTTGCTTGGAAATCATGAGTTTTGCTTGGTTTTTTGAGATATTGTTGCTCTAAGTTGATATTTTTACACCAAGTTATTTTATGTGTCTGAAATAATTAATTTATAAATTTTAGTATGGAGTGCTTGCTTTATTAATTTTCCTTCCAGATTGATAATCTGTTGTTCCTTCAACATTTTCACTTTCTGGTTTCAGATTCATTCTGTTGATGCTGTTCATGAGCTTTTTGAGCAGTTTCCTGAAGCTTTCATGAAGTATCTTCATGTGCCAACCAAAGAGTAAGTGCTCACTACTCAGTCTTCACATTTAAATTCATGTTTCATTGCATGACCAACCTTCTTTTCTGCATTTTAGTGCCTAGTCTTCCTTTGCTCACCAAAATACTGTTTGTGGCAGGAGTTCTTTTTATGCTTCCAATCAGGTGAGTCGACCATTATATTGGAGCGTTGTGATTACGTATTCTTCTAATTGAATTTATGCAATCTTTGCTGTTATATTTAACACTTTTTATGAATAAAGATGGAATGTCTATGATTCCACATGTAATATGCTTCAATTTTTCCACTTGGTGTGTTAGACTTATCCTTTATTTTGTGTATATCATTGAATTGTCTGGGATGCTTAGGAGCTTTCTTTATTGCATGTTACTTGAAAACATCAACCATGCTTTTATAAGGGTATTGAGAGCTTTGTTGGTAGCTATGTGATACGTGGAGATGCCTTGAAGGGTTTCACATCCATAATGAGCTGGCTGGACTCAGGTTATACTTTATGCTTGGGGCCTATTTTGATATATATATATATATCAAAATAGGCCCCAAGCATAATAATTTGTATTCTGTTTGAATTGCAAGTGTCTTTATTGTATTGTTGAGAGCTAGAGATGCATTTAGGTCATCTTATTTAACTCTTTTTTTTTAGACTTAAATATCTTTTAGTGTTCATTTCCTTAGAAAATGTTGTCCAGGTCTCACTTTTTTTTGGAAAGACTTTTAATAGTAAATATCATTTGGAAGAGATGACTTCATATCATCTTACTAATACTTTTCTAAAAACTTGAGTATCTTGGAATGGGAGTTTCACTCACTCTTTCTTGGTCATCACAGAGAGAGAGGGAGAGAGAGACCATCATGCTTAATTAGCAAAACATCTAACTAATTTCTGTTTTGGAAACATAAATTTCTTTTCCCCATATATCTGTGTGGCTAAATACAATTAAATGAGAATACATATTAATCTGCAAGGGTGCGGCGAGGGTGTATAATTGTATATACACATTCATAATATATATAATTTTAGACTGTTTCTTAGCTTAATCTGTCATTTCTTTTTACTTTTATTACTATACATAAAGAAAGAAAGGGACATGGAGACGAAAAAAATGGAAAATATTTTGAACTTGCATAAGAAAGGACACAAGGACATGGTTGGGGTGCGTGTTGGAGCTGCACCAGCACCAGCGTCGTGTTGACATGGCATCTAATTAATTTCTCTTTTGAAAATAAAATTTTCTTCCTCACATAGCTGCGAAGTAAGCTATAAGCATATATATAACTGGGAGTATATATACATATATGTACATACATATATGCACTGACCTGTACCCACACCCAAGTCTCTTGACAATGCTCTGGACTGGTGGCATATGCATATACACTCCTCCTCAAGTTGGGCATACATATCAAACATGTCCAACTTGGATACATTTCTCTCGAACGAAGTTGAAGATAGAGCGTTCGTCAGAACATCAGCAGTTTCGTCTGCAGACTTCATGTAAGGTAAGACTAACTCTTTACCATCAATCCTTTCACGAATGAAGTGACGTTCAATCTCAACATGCTTTGTTCTGTCGTGTAGTACAGGGTTGTTGACTAAGTTGATTGTAGACTTGTTGTCACAGTACATCTTCATAGGTCCTTCAATCCCTATCCCGATATCCGTCAGCAATATTTTCAGTCATAGTAACTCTGACACTCCCATAGCAAACCTCAGCACTAGATCGAGAACACACATCTTGTCACTTGCTCCTCCAGACAACAAGATTTCCTCCCAAGTAGACACAATACCGTGTGATAGACCATTTAGTATCAGCACAACCTGCTCAGTCTGCATCGGAATACCCCTCGATTTCTACAGTCTCTTGTTTCACATACAAGACTCCTTTGCCAAGATTTCTCTTCAAATAGCACAATATTCTGTCCACAGCCTTCAGGTGTGCATCAGTAGGTACATGCATGAATTGACTCAGTACATTCACCGCAAAAGTGATATCTGGTCTCATAAGGGTAAGATAAATCAACTTTCCAACCATACATTGATATCTTCCCTTAGCTTCTTCACAGAGCAACTCTCTATATCTAAGGCTTAACTTGTCTCCAGTATCAAGTGGGGTAGAAGCGGGTCTACACCCCAGTTCACCAGTCTCCTCCAACAGATCTAATGTGTATTTCCTTTGGTTTAGCACAAGGCCAGTACTAGAACTAGCAATCTCTATACCAAGAAAATACCTCAGTTTGCCATGATCCTTGAGATCAAATTCAGCAGCCAGTAACACTTTTAACTTGATGATCTCCTCCTCATCATCTCTTGTGACAATCATGTCATCCATATCGACAAGTAAAAGAGTGACCCTGCCCTCTTTTTTTCTTCACAAATAGAGTGTGGTCTCCATTCCCTTGATTGTACCCATGATGTTGCAACACTCGTCTGAGCCGTTCGAACCATGTTATGGGTGACTGCTTGAGGCCACATAAGGCCTTTTTCAGCTTACAACATTTTTCTGGTTCATCATATCCTGGGGGCATACACATATACACTTCTTCTTCGAGATCACTATTGAGAAAAGCATTCTTAGCATCGAGTTGGTACATCCTCCACTCTTTCATCACAGCTAGGGACATAACAACTCTAACTGTCTTCATTTTCGCAACTGGAGTAAAAGTCTCTAAGTAATCAATCCCATATTTTTTACTAAACCCCTTGGCTACAAGACGAGCTTTGTATCTTTCAACACTTCCATCCGGTTTATACTTAATGGTATACACCCACTTGGAACCAACCAAGTGAGCCGCCTCAGGAATCTTCACAACTTCCCATGTCATGTTTCTTCTCAAGGCTTCCATTTCTTCTTTCATAGCATCAGCCCACTTGGAATCACTTTGAGCTTCAGCAACGGACTTGAGAATCATAGCCAAAGAAAGAGAAGATACAAAACACTTGTAATCCTTGCTAAGTCTAGAATAAGATACAAAATTACCAATTAGGTGTTGAGTACATAACCTGACACCCTTTCTTAGGGCAATGAGAAGTTCTTCATTTTCTTTTTCAACCCCATCTTGAGTCTTCAAGGTAGGACTTGGTTCATCCAGGGAAGGAATGGCATTGGGATTGGAAGTAGACCTCGCACCATTAGTTACCTCCTCTGTCCAGGCACCTCGTCTAGAGTAGACCTGTCCAAACAAACGATGACCTTGCTTCTCAGTTCTGGTGTCACACCCTTCCTCCTTCTCAGGTTCTTCTTTCTTGTAATCCAAAAAATCTGTAAATTAAATCTCTTGACTCTGAGAATACTCTTTCCTAACCACAGACTTCTCCCCCTGAAGATGATTCTCACAAAAGTAAGAGGTATGTTTCAAGAAGGTAACATCCCTTGTAACATAAACTCGACCAACGGTAGGATCAAGACACCTATACCTTTTCTGAGTAGGAGAATACCCAACAAACACACCCTTGATAGACCGGGGATCAAGTTTCTTAACATTGGGACTGTGATCATGAATAAAACATAAACAGTAAAAAACACGAGGGGGGAGGAGAAAAGGTTGATGACTTCCCGAAAGTAAAGAACGGGGAGTCCGACCATTCAGCACACGACTGGGCATGCGGTTGATAAGATACGCATTAGTAAGAACCGCATCACCCCAATAGTGTTTGGGAAGATTCCTCTGAAACAAAAGGGCTCTTGTGACATTAAGAAGCTGGCGATTCTTCCTCTCAGCCACCCCGTTTTGTGGGGAGAATAATTATAGGACGTCTCATGAACAATCCCCATTTTTCGAAGGAAATCCTCAACTGACTAACACATATACTCACATGCATTATCCGATCGAAAGGTTTTAACAGTTCCACCATATTGAGTTTGCACAAGTAGAATGAAAGTCTCTATGATATGAGGTACCTCACTGCGATCTTTTAACAAGTACACAAAGGTGGTCCGAGAGAAGTCATCAATAAAAGTTATAAAATAATGAAAACCTTGACGGGTATGAATTCTCGAAGGCCCCCACACATCTGAGTGAACCAAGGAAAAAACTTCATTAACACAACTAGTAGAAATAGGGTACGAAGCCCTCACATGTTTGGCAAACTGACATACATCACAAGAAATCAAAGACAAGTTCAGAGTGGAACACAAATCAGGAAACAACTATTTCAAAATGCCAAAAGGTAAATGCCCAAGGCGTTCATGCCAATACAAGAAGGGTTGAAGACAATCTTCTCTTCGCTTTTCTGTCTTGCTGATCGCTGTCATAAGAGCCATGGCCACGTGTATGGAAAGACGATATAAGCTATCAGACACCAAACCAATCCCAATCCTCTTCCCTGTCGCCAAGTCCTGCAAAACACAGTGATTTGCAGAAAAAATGAGTTCAAAATTCAGCTCTTTAGTAAGTTTACTAATTGACAAGAGATTTAAGGGAAGTTGAGGGACATGTAATGCTCCTCGCACATGAAACTTGTCCAATAAGGACAGACTCCCTTCTCCTGCCACAAAAGTAGGGAACCATTTGCGAGAGATACTCGTTCCCTTCCAAAAGACAGCTTATACTCATGAAACAATTTAGGGTTACCCGTCCTGTGGTGAGTAGCACCACTATCCACAATCCATTCTCCCACACAAGAGTTACCTTTATCCCCTACAATGGCAAGAGCTTGATTGGCTTTTGACTCATCTGATGCCTCAACCTGATTGACATCGATCCGACCCAGATAAGCCCTCAGTTCACGAAGCTGTTCAGCAGAAATGGAGACCTTTCCTCCACTAGATTTTGTTTCCTCAGACACAGTCGACTTCCCATTAGAAGACCTCCCTTTGTTACCCTTTTTCTTTGGATGAAGATTCTAACAGAAATCCACAGTATGACCAGTCTTTTTGTAGTGAGTACATCTACAAAGAGATCTAGTAGTGCCTCCAGGACCACGACTAACAAGAGCAGATCTCTCATTATATGACATGAGATCCCTCTTTCCCCCAGTAGTAACCAGCCTTCTCTGTTCTTCAGCTTCAACACGAGAATACACATCTTCAATACTCGACACTTCTCATGAATTCAGAATCTGGCTTCTAACACCTTCAAACTCATCATTCAAACCAGCTAAAAAGAGGAACACCCTATTTTCCCACTCTTTAGCTACATAAAGTGCCTGATCTTGGGGACAGTGCCAAGTAACATCAAAATAATAGTCAAGATCCTCCCACTTGACATTCAAAGCCCCATAGTAATCTGCTACATATAAGTTCCCTTACCGAAGCTCATAGACATCCTTCATTTGTTGGTAAGTCCAGATAGCCTTTTTCTTCTGGCCATACATATTCTCTAAAATCACCCACATGTCTCTAGCAGTCTTCTTCCGAAGACTAAGGGGTTGGATATCAGCGGAAATAGAGTTGAAAATCCAAGTGTTTACTTGATTATCCTCAAGAAACCAAGTGTCCCACACACCACGTGTCTCCGCCGGTTCAGGTTTCCTTCCATTGATATAGGCAATCCGACCGCGGGCAGCAATCCCCATAGTCATAGCGGCCGACCACGGGAGGTAGTTCTCCTTGGTAAGGCAAATAGTAGTGTCCTGAACGGGAACATTCTCAGTTCTATAAGCCCCGATTTCAGTTTGATCAGCATTATCAGTCGACGAGGAAGATGCTGCCATGACTACAGACCAGCCCGACGGCGGCAGCAGCAGCGGCGACAGCAGTAGTGAGTGATAGAGAGATTAGGGTTGGAACTTCACAACCCCAAAAAATTTCCCAAACTCGTCGGCTCTGATACCATGTAGAAATATGAAATATAGGAAAAAAGAATACGATGAACACGATGTAACGTGAAAAAACCCACAACAAGAGAGAAAAAACCACGGATGAGGAGGAACTGGTGCCCACTAGCAACCAGACTCTCTCTCTCATGATTTCATTAACTCTCTCAAGATTAGGGTTACAATCCTTAAGTAAGGCACAACAAGGGCTACACGATGGATCCTGACCCGGTCCCAAGAACCATCTAACACGTTCCAACAATATTATCTTGCCATTGTGTGTCAACCTTTGGTTTATGCTAGCGATGTACTCTGGATAAGGCTGAAGCCTGATGGTTTTGTTATTTAATCAAAAGCCTTTTTCGTTTAGTTATGTAAATCAAATTACAACGAATCCTTGAGAAGAAATTTGTTTAGAAACATAAGGTAGGAACCAGTTCTTGACTAATTGAGCGAGTGTTAACGTATAGTAAATGTGCAAGGCCCGACATTAGTTTTATAATGTCCATTTATCCCGTGCCCAATTATGAATGAGGACTTGCCTGCATGAAGCTAGAATCGCTGGTCAGCCATACGGCAATAAATTCATTCCCGAGCCCTGTACACTATGTCACATGAGTGCGGGGTGCCTGTGCAAGTGCGAGTGCTGGTGCGACGTATCCCAAAAAATTTGGGTGTGAGGGTGCGGCAAGGGTGTATATATATATAAATGTATGTATTCATAATATATATAATTGTAGTTTTTTTCTTAGTTTAATCTGTACTTTCTTTTTACTTTTATTACTATACATAAAGAAAGAAAGGGACAGGGAGAAGAAAAAAAAGTGAAAACTATTTTGAACTTGCATAAAAAAAGATGTGGTTGGGGTGCGTGTCAACACGGGTGTGGCCCCTTTTTTGAAGAGTCTATGTGACATAGCTTGTACACACCGCCCTTCACACTGGGAGCTGGCCATGCCTAAAGTCGTTACCTTCACCGCATGTGGTCCGGACATACCATAACAGTCTCAAATACCTTATGAACCAAAGAGTGAGCACTCCGATCCAGCAACATTGGCTTGTCAAACTCGTGGTGTGTGACTTTGTAGTAGAACACAAGAAGGGGCAGGACAATACCACAACCGATTCACTATCACGGGTGGGCGAAAACTTGATGACATTATCCGTGATTAGCACAAACCTATGGGAAAGGATTGCACTTGAGCAAGACTTGGTTGAGAATCTTAGATTGCTGAAAGCAACATTGAAACAAAAGGCAGGTTCTATCCCACATTATTCGGTTAAGGGCAGCATACTATGTCGAAAGGGTAAGGCAGTCATATCAAAACAGTCCGAGCTTACCCAAGAGCTAATACAACACTTTCATGACACCGTGACAGTTGGGGTATTATGTGTACGTATAGCCGACGACGCCGAGGGATAAGCACACAATGGGCCAGCAGCCAGCATATTAGGGACGAAGATCAGAGATGGACAGTTCGGACTGAAGAAGACTACGTGAGCTGAAAGGAGCTGAGTCGGACTGGGCTGAACACAGTGTGCGTCAGGATCAGGTTTAGCTAGCAAGAGCTCAGGCTAACCTGAGCACGTCGCAGTTGGGTTCAAGCCCAGACCGAGTCATTGTCAGTGTTTTCTATTTTGTTGAGTCATTACAGGTTTTGTACTTGTCTCAGTCCGAGACAGCAGGTGGCACCCGAGACAGTCCAGTAGTATATAAACTGGAGACTGCGCCAAAGATTATATCTTTTGAAATTGAATCAATGAAAAGACCCCTTTTCTCTCCCGCGTGGAGTGTTTGAGCTGCTTAGGTGTGGTGCCAAAAGCTTCGCCAGCAGAGGGAACCTCGCTGGAAAAGAAGAACGACTGCAGAACCAGAGGAGAGGAACTGGGAACTCTACCGAAAATGTAGGTGACGGATCTTGAGCATATGTGCAATTCCGACCAAGGTGCAGATGTCTTCCATCACCGGGACATCTAGAGGCCAGGGCAGAGGATTGTGAGCTCGATGGAGGAGCGTGGACGCCGATCACCGAGAGCCTCTCAGATCTACTGCACGACAGCCAGAGGAACATCTTCAGCCGGTAAGAATTCTAACTCCATGGAGATTCTACCGCGAGATCTTCCTGTTACCCGATCAGAAATGGAGAGGATGCTGACGTTCTGATCGATTTGAGTTTAACTTATCTAACGAGAGGAATAGATCGGTCTGATCTGACTGAGATCGAAGGATCTGAAGAAGAAATGAAGTGCTGACGAGATCGGCGAGCACGATTTCAGGCAGATCGCCTAACGAATGACTTAGATTGGCTTTAATTCTTGTTGAGATCAGTTCTTCTATCGCATTCTGTATCTAATTGTTGTGGATTACTTGTGACGAGCAACGGAGTGAAATCTGTTGAGGAATTGGATGATTGAAGACGAAGAACAGAGGATGAATTATGTACAGGCGCAGTGACAAAAATTTCTGTTAATCTGTGAATTCCCGACGATCTGAGCAAGATCTGAATTTGAGAGTAGCTCAGTTGTCTTTGTAACTAATGGAAGAACATTCTGATGAAGTTTGAGGAGAATCCGAGCTGTTTTGGATAGCTCGCTGGAACTGATCGGAATCACGGCAGCGGATCGTGGAATTAGGCGGCGCAGTTTTGAGCGACATCAGAAACTAGGCTGATTTCAATCCTCAATGACTCACCTTTTGGATGCTGCTTTGAAGCTGAATTTTTGGGCATTCGTTCATCAGAATCTTAGCTATCACTGGTCCAAATTTCAGCTCAATCCGAGCTACGGTTGAATTTTGGCAAATTTTTGAAGGTGACTGACTCCAGACGTTGCCTGAGCCCTACGACAGACTATTTCAGGCAGAATCAGACGCATCTTTGGGCCTATCCTCAAGTACTTAGCTTCATTCATACCAATTTTCACTATTTTAGAAGCTTTGGATGTGAAGATATGAATTTTTGAAGGAGATCGACTTCTGATCTCAGCTTGAGCATCTGAGACAAGCTGTTTTAGGCAGAAATAAGTGCAACTTTCAGTTCAACGAGTTAGCTGTTGGAAGAGACTTTGGAGCTGGGTTTGGAGCATCTATCCCTCCATATTTCAGCTTCCTCTAGACAAATTTTCATGGTTTTAGGAGATCTGGATGAGGAGATATGATTTTTTGAAAGAGCACTGTTATGGAAGCTGGCTTCACACCTGCGAGAGTGATTCTCGCCAGTTTCCCCAATTTCTATCTTAGATTTGCGTGAAACCAGAGATTTGGGTGAAACCGTGCATTCTCCATGACCTTGAATCGTGATTAATTGCAAGATATACATCTGCTTTATTGGCTGGTTCATTCGCAACATCAAATCCATTGATGTAAGTCGCCGCTGCAACCTGTTCTTGAGTTGGACCTGTATTTTTGAAGAGCACTCTGTCGGCGCTAAACGGGGCACCTGTTTTCCCCTAATTCATCACTTAACAGGGGTTCAATTGATCCTTCGTGACGCTCCTAAACCTTCCGAGTTCCCTCGTTATCATTGTACCATCGCCTACTGTGATTTTTGTGCTTCTGTAAGCTGCTGTCACAGAACTGAACAAGCAAGGAGAGACTGATCAGCAGGAAGACGTGAGCTGCTGTGGAGCTGACCATTGAAGGGACGAGCACTGGCATCTATCCAGCGTCTGCTACCTCCTAGTTCACTCAAAATAGGGGTTTCTACTGTAATCCGATGAAGTGCAGAACTTACTAGCTTCCTGTACTTCTGATTTGATGTGACTGTGATCTGTTGTATTTCCTTGCGAGCTGAGGTGATTCGGAGAGGAGGACTCAACTGGAGATCACCATCTTGCTGTGCGCAAGATCTGAACCTGTGGAGAAGTGCTCAATACCAAGGATTGTATTGGCCTTCTTCCTCGGTGAGTGCTGGACTAGCTCCAACAAGGTACATCTGAACCCCCCTATAGTTGCATGGGAGGGTGCATTCTATTTCCAGCCAACCTTCGTGTTTGCAGTTGTAGTGGATCCTCTAAAGCTTGTTTAGCCGAGGACACATTCCCAAGCTGTTGGACTTACCTAGGGCGAAGGGTGTGTATTGCTCATTCTACGGATTGCATGAATGGTTTGGCATGGATGAATGATTGTTGAGTGAAGGATAGTTCAAAATTGTACCGAGAACGCTTGTAAAGCCTCACATCCCACTCTTGATTGTAGTAGGTTGAAAATTTGGGAGGGACATTCCACTTGTATTTCGGTCCTAAGGGATATATTCAGTTGGGGTTGTGTCTGACTTGGGATCGAATTTTGTATTCCCTATTCTTTTAACCTCCTTTGGCTTGTTAGTTCTCAATAGATCTTGGGAAGCGACTGCATCTTGGTGAGATTTGAGCAGCTACAAGGGCAGGATGCATCAGTCACTTCTGTCAGAAATAAGTCAATGCCATAATTCTCATTAAAATATGTTCAACTAACAGAAAATATGTCGAAATGCAGTACATAAGGATGTGTGGATCTGGATGGCATGTGGCTATGAATTTAGACTGGATCCAGTTAGATCAAAGTCAATGGCATCTGCTTAACACTGGCACTTCTGATTGACATTAAAGAACTGTATAAAATAAATAATGCTGATAGGGTCTACTTTTTATCTCTAAAATCTAAATGTTGCTTTCTATTTTGCATCTCATGTTTGATACAAAAAAAAGGATCTCATTTTTTTTCTTCCTGAGAATAGTAGGAAAGCTGACCTTTCTCAACTCTGGTTTCTTCCTGTATGAAGTTAAAAAATCAAGAGCATTTCTGACAAAGGAATAAACAGTATGATACCTATAGCCTGCTTATTTTGAGATGTTTGAGTCACTGAAGTCAATTCCAGTAACAAAGAATGCTTACACTGAACTTGGGATCTCACTTTTGGCTTCCTAGTCTCCATTTCAGCAATACATCTATCTATACGTTTAATACTTTAAGATTATATTATTAGTAACCTATGTGTGCATTGTGGGTAAAAATCGCTGAACAAATTTGAATATCTGCATGTCTAACTCCTGTATTTTGCATGGGATTCTAATCCTTCCTCTTCTTTCTTCTGGTCATATGACAGCTGGTGATCAACCTGAGGCCTTTCTGCCAGAGGTATTAGAAGAACGGGAACCATTCTTCTCAAACAAACTACTGGTTCTCATTGCAATCCTTTCAAGTTATAGGTATGTAAATTTGATTTATGTTTCCACCATGGTTGTTCTTTTCTCTGAGCATGTCTACTTGTGTTAATAAATGTTGATCTCTTGAAATGTGATGCTTACTCTTTCTTAGGCATTGTCTTCATAAGTGAAAATTAGCTAGTTGATCATAGTACTGGTTTTTTGTGTTGGATGTAGGAATTTTGCAAATATGCATATAATAATTACCTTGCGAAAACAATGAAGAAATTTTCTTTTCCTTTCTGTTACTTGTTTTTGTGAAATGCAGTCTATCATCAGTTATCTGATTATGCTTTCTCTGAGAGGAATGTCTTAAAGAAGTGTGGCAAAAACAAGAACCTGTAACCTTTTTATTTGAATGCAGCTATGTAACTTAGTTGGAAAAGGTATAAATGTACCGATGTGACACATTTTCAAAAGGTTCGGATGCTAAACAACAAGTATTCATGTCGTCTCATTAAAATCCATCCAGATTGTCTAGCCACTTATTGATGTTCTGGGATGATGGTCAATGTCTAATTCTGGTTGCATTGTGTATCTTATTGTTCAACATGTAATTGTGTGCATTTAAGCAAATTCCAAAAAGGATTATCTTTTTTTCTTCGTACATGCAAGACTGATTTGTGATATTTTGCATTCTGACCTGAGATCAATCACTTCCTTGTATTATTATGTGTTATTGAAATTTATTTAGTTCTTAAACTTTCAACTTTCAAGCCTCTTAAGTGCTTATATGTCTGTCATTCACTACTTAATAAGGAGTAATTCACTGCATGTATTCAATAATTATTATGATGTTATATGAAGGTTTTGTGTACACATATGTACATTTTATCGTATATATGCATGTTAGCTAATTTGTATCTATAGGCATACCATTGTTTTTCTTTGTTGATTCCTTTTTATGTACTGTTTCTTTATTTTTTGCTTTTTCTGTTTTCTATGTCAGCCATTAAATGGTGTCTGGAGCTATTAATTGGCTAGCCACACAGCTTGAAGTCCTGTGGTTGGGACTAGCTCAACAACTATGTCACATGTGTGCAGGGTCTGAGTGTGTCGATGGGGTATATGCGTGTGTGTGTGTGTGTGTGTGTGTATATATATATATATATATATATATATATATATATAGTTAAATAATTATTTCGTAGTTTTATTTTTACAATGTTTTATTTCTTAAAATTTTAGGCAACCTTCTTTTAAAAAATAAATACCCTGTTCATCATTTTAGAGGTTTTTTTTTAAAAGAAGCACTAATACTTTTAAAAATGATGCACCCTATCAGTACTTGTGGCAGGTTGTCTTGTTGGTGTATCTTTTAAAAGAGAGACACCTCTGTACTCTTCTTTTTAAGGACAACAATAATGTGAGAAATTATATATATAGAGCTTGAGCAATTCTAAGCTTTTGTAGTTTGATTTTCTTTTAATGGTTTTTCGTCTCTGTTACTTTGGGAGCTTTGTTTTTAGAGCTTGAAGTAGCTCCTGTGTTTCTTGATTATTGAGATCCAACTTCATTCTAGATACGTGTTGAATCTAGTTTCCATCTGCTGCTGCTGTTTCAATACAATTGCATCAGTCATATTTCTATGTAACACATTTTTAGACTGATCATGCATGTGCAAACTTTAGGGCATCCTATGATGTATCATTACACACCTCATTTTTGTTGGAAAAAGAGATGATAAGTGTAGGATGAGGATTTAGCAACTACATATTTTTCTTTCTATGGGCTTATGTTTCAAAAGATAAGGAAAACGGAATGATGGACTAACTTATTCATTGTTCTTCTCTCTTTAGTTTTTGATTGATTTTTTTGTTTTAATCTATGATTCTATACTGTTAAACTAGCAAGCTTTGGTTGCTAGTCCACCAACTAGTCCCTGGCCTCCAAATTGCCAGTGCATAGATTGAGGACTTGTTGGTTGACTTGGACATTCTTCTTCTTCCTTCCTTCCTCTCTCTCCCTCTCTCTCTTTCTCCCTCTCTTTCTCTCACTATGTGTGTGTGTGTAGCCTCCTCCTCCTTCTGCTTATTGTTATTATGATTACTATTACTAATCAACTCTCAAAATTTTCTTATATAATGCCTTTTGATCAGTCTGTGATCTACAACTATCAGTTGTCTTGGGAAGCAGATATTGTGTCACTGTGTGCATTTATAGTTTTTCTTTATTGATTTGTGCACATGCCTGTGTATCTATTTGGTTTTGTTATCATCAGTTCAAATTTCCCAATACTCACTCACACACACACACACACACACACACAGAAAGGTACGTTTTTTATGAATTATAATATTTTGCCTTATATTACTTTTGGCACACCAAATATTGTGCTTCTACACCTTATTGATTTTATTTTAGTAAACCAACTAATCCCGATTAGTCATGACTAGTGTTTTTTAGCCCCTTGACTGACTGTGTCTGACTCACGAATTTTGACATCTTAGGTTTTAATAACTTCAACAAAATGTGGTCATACTATGTTACACTGATTCTGGTTGTGAGTGCATCTTCAAGGAAAAAAAATACATCAAGACTTTCATTATCTTCTTAACACAGCTTTTTGTATTTATGTTTCTTTGCTGTCTTACAGGCCTTGATATTCAATCATGTTGTCTCATCTGCTTTGACTTTCCATCAACAGTGGCCAGCTATATACAATCCAGAGGTCGTGCTCGCATAGTAGAGAGGTAAAGCTCCATTTGTTTTCTTCCTGCGGGATCCAAGTGTTCTTACATGGAACTCAGGGCATGTCTGAATGTTGGAATAAATGGTCTGAGACAAACCTTCTGTCTTGAGCATCCCCTCCACATTTTGACATGGAAACACCCTTCACCATCTCCTCTGATTTTTCTTTTATGGCTCATCTGACACTGCACCCTCTTCCAGAATTTCTGTCACACTCTTAAGGGTGCAAAGAAAAGCGATAACAAAAGGTCATGGGATATGCTGTTTGAGACCTTTCTTACTGCTATTAAAACATACCCTTAATTTTCTCTTTTCTGTTGTATTAAGTCTCTTTTTCTTTTGGCTTACATTATAAATTTTGTCATCTGATCTAGGAACAATATCCATGAGCTAAATCTGGTCAATGATTTCATTTCTGGTGAAAAACATATGAACAATGAAATTTTGAGCAGGACATCTGATGAGACTTTTGATGCCGCAGAAGATTCAATTTATAAAGTCGAAAAGACTGGTGCTTCCATTAGTATTGCATGCAGTGTGTCTTTATTGCATCACTATTGTTCAAGACTCCCACATGATGAGTATGGGTTTGCTTTTTTCTTTTGTAAATTCCTCCATGTTTTCTTATCTAGGTATGTGCAAGCTTATCTGTCTGAATGATCCTTATTTAGCTTGTCAGGCTCTCTTTTTCCTGGTATGCGCAGATACTTTAATCCTGCCCCAGAGTTCATTTATTTTGATGATTTGGATGGTGTCACTTGTCATGTGGTTCTCCCTTCCAATGCCCCCATTCATTGTGTTGAGGGGCCATCATGTGCTTCAAAAGAGGATGCAAAAAGAGCCGCTTCTCTTCTAGCATGCAAGAAGCTGTATGAGTTAGGTTCCCTGATGGACCATCTTTTGCCAACGCAAAAGGATGAGATTGAAATATTTTCAGAAAATCCACATGATAAGCTTGTGAATTCTAGGGGTACAGGTTCTTTTTATGTCCATTAAGCTCTTTCTCTTGTTACTTTAGTTGGTTCTTTTGAATGACCATGATGCTACATGTAGATGACTTTTCCAGAGCAGGGCTTCATGAAACAGTAGTACCTGCTGCACTTCAAATGGACTGGAGGGGATCTGCTTCTCATCTCACATTTCATTTTTATCATATGTACTTTATTCCTAAGCGAAGGGATCGGTGCTACAGAAGATTTGGTCTCTTTTTGGTACTTCCTCTTCCCAAAGAAGCTGAAGATATGCAAGTAGGGTCCCCATACATCCAAATGCACTAATTCAAAGGGTGCTTTTGCAACGAAATTTTTATTTCCAAGTGGTAAAACCTTAATTTTGGCTTTAATGCAATCATCACAAGAGATCATTTCTTTGCATTTATCCTCCAAAAAAGGGATACAAGACATTTTTCCTACACTTGAATGCCCAAGTCTTTGATGCCAAATTTCAATGTCACTTTTCTTGACTACAATGCAAGTAGGGTTGAAAAGATCCAAATAATCCACATAGTAGAGATCATTTTTCCTAGAACCTTCCCCAATCGTCCTCTTGAAAAGATGGTCCTGTATCAAAAATTTATTTTGTGAGAAGACGATGTCACATCCATGATTGGTTATTTGAGAAACCGACAAGAGATTTAAGTTAAGTTTGGGAATAAATCTAACTTTTGGTATTTTGAAAACTTTAGAATTAAAATTTTGATCAATATTTCCAACACATTTGATTTCAAGAGGAGTTCCATCGGCGGTTTTAACAAAAGGGCACGATTCCTCTTTAGTGCATTCGGTAAGTAATGAACTTGAACTACAAAGAGTCATATGAAATGAAGCTCCGGAATCAAGTATAGAGTACTTACTTGATGATGTAGATGCTACCATTGCACCGGAAGTTGGAGAAGCCCCTCCTCCTTTGACAAGTGGTTGAAGAGCATCAATAAGCTTTGGTTGAAGAGCACTTACAAGCTTGTCTAGGTCAAATCTATTGTTTTCTTCATACATTGTTCCATCCATACTTGTCTTTCTATCAAATTTCTTCAATTCAGGACATCTAGGTTTAGTATGTCCTTCTTCTTGACAATGAAAACATATGATCTTCTTGTTGCCTTTATCCTCCTAATTTCGATTAAAGTGAGGAGGCCTATAAGTTTTCATATGAGCGCCGGGTCTTGAGGTAGGAACAACACTTTCACTCTTTTCTTTAGAAAAGTTGAGTCTATTTTCTTTCATTTGAAGCTCCGCTATAACTTCATTCATAGATGACACTTTATGTCTATGGAGCAAGGAAGTTTTGACTCTATCATATTTCGGTCTAAGACCAATAATGAATTTATAAAATTTTTCCCTTTGGATTTGTTTTTCCCTTACTTCAATGTCTCTTGGATCATACCATTCGGGTTCAAATAGGGCAAGTTCATCCCATAATTGTTCCATTTCTCCAACATACTCCTTAAGAGACTTATCTCCTTGTTGGAGACTTGCAATCTTCATTTGAAGATTGCACATGTAGGCCACATCTTTCATAGTGTGGGTTTTCTTGAGGAATTCCTAAGCTTCATGAGCACAATTATGCTTTGCTATTTGGCCCATAGTAGTAGTATCGACACTAGCAATAATCCATGTGATAATCTTGTGATGTCCTATCTTCCACTCTTCCCATTTTCTTTCATATTCATTCATAACGTTATTTTTTTTGACTCCATCTAGTTCTTGGGCTTTTCCATCTATGGTTTTGGCTAGGACTAATTGTGGTTCACTTTTAGAATCATCAACAAGTCCTCATAATCTTTAAATTCTAATGAAATGTTCTATAGTTTTTGCCCAAGAAACATAATTTGATAAAGTAACTTTAGGGAGAGGAGTAGAAGAAGTTCTGTCATCCATAATGTGTACCTTGTAAGATGAAGTTGATGTAGCCATAATAGTAGTGTCAAAATGGCTCTCAACATTGGTGAAAAATCCACTAAATCAGCCACCACAAAACAGCAAGAAGGTAGCTCAAAAAATATGAAGAGCTTGCTGCCACGAGGGAAGATATTACTTAGAAAATGGTCACAACTTTGACAGCCACGGAAGCTTTGATAAGACGTGCTCAATCCCATCACGTAGATCACTTTAACAGCACCTAATTGAGTTAAATCGCAGCTAGCTCTGATACCATGTAAATCAGGCCCAAACTTGTCAAGACAAAATGCTTCAAGAGAAACACTCTTGAAGCTTCCAATAACTTCAATAAGTAACACACACAAAGAACCTCAAACTTGAGGAGAAGAAGAATGTATTAATCTTGACAAAGTATGCAAAAAGAGGCTAAAAAGTCACACATAAACAAGGGTCCCAAGTGCCCTATTTATACAAGAAATAAAGAAGAGAGGAGAAAGAGGAAGTGGCTGTTAGAGCTCCCAACGGCTAGAAATCTAGCCGTTGGGAACTCCCAACAGCTATTTCCTTTGTTAAATAAAAAAGGAAAAAAGTTCATAAAAAGGCACGAAAAATAAAAGAAAAATAAATACAAGAAGTCCTATGTATACATACATGTTTTGATATATACAAATCATACATCAAATTGTTAGGAGTTTAAGATATATGATGGTAGATATCAAAACATGTATGTATACTTACATTGTAAATTCTAACAACAACGACGTTGTGTTGAAGGAAGGTTCACCCATTGCATTCCAATGGGTAGACAACCCACGGTCTTCTCTAGCAATGTCGTAAAATGCGATAAGGTGAGGCGTTAATTGAAGCGTAAGCTTTATGGACAAATTTTTGAATTATATAATATTTATAAAAATAACAACGAAACTGAAAAAAATGACTACAATACTAAGCATATCAATAAAGAACAATACACAACATATTACAAACTTAATGCAAAACAACTATTGAAAAAACACATAAAAATATAAAATGATTGTATACCACAATGCATCAATTATCATTACCATGTCTTTAACATGATAACCATAGTAAATAGAAGACAAGCAGCTCTTCCAAAATGAGAACTTGTTTAATCAAGAAATAAAGAAAAAGAAAACAAAAGTGAAAATGAAAAAAGCTTCCACAAAAAATATATAATAAAAAAAGTAATTGTAGTAATATAAAATTTTCTTGTTTCTTTATTTATTTATATAAAACAAAACAATATAATAACTCAATTGACTCGATAAATGATTAAACATAGATGTCTATCATGAAGCAGAAAAAAAACACTATGAACTAAGACACGTAAAAAATTTGAAAGAAACTATAATAAGGTAAACACGCATTAAATGTGTAGAACTTCCTGAAGAGCTTGTCACCTATATTACTATCATATGCATTTCCGGATAGGGAAGTGTAATAATAGTAGTCATTTAAAAATTGCTTAATATGACTCCAACTTGTTAGATTGAGTTGTTCTAGCCTGTTAAGAGCTTCACATTTAAAAAGTAGATTTTGTTCTCTCTGAAATCTAATTTCTTCTTGAAGTGACTGTTCATCTACTTCAAGAGGCTGATGTCTAGGTTCATAGCATGCAACCTTAATAAATTCTTGGCCGAATGCAGGCCTAATAAATTCCTGGCCTTCACTATTTTCATAATGAAGAGCTCTTTTAGGAAGACTGGTAGAGGCTTTATCCTCTATAAATCTTCCTATTTCTCATTCTAATCCCACAAGTTCTTCTGAATTGTAGGACTTGGGTTTAATTAATTTAATACCTTGTGATGCTGCATCTATAATTTATTAGGTGGAGCTCTTGAAGTAGAAAGATTACTGATAGAAAATTTTTTTACCGCCTTCATGATTTCAGGAGGTAATAATTTTATCTCTTCGAAAGAAGAAGATAAGTAAACATTATTGATTGAAGCAACACTAAACCAATTCGCAATAAATTCAGGTGGTATACCTTGAAAACAAATAATTGTAGGATAAATCCCTGAAAAATTTGTTAAGGAATTTTCTTACGGATCTTCCACAGGGAGTTTGTATAATTCAAAAAGATTTTGTCCATACAAATATGCTAATTCAGGACTTTTCGGAATCTTTTCCATTAAAAGTCCTGTGGGGTTTTGAATTATCGCAGTTTGGGGTTTCAAAACTAGGTCAGCCGCTGTAAAACCAGAGGACTGTCTTTTATCTTTCCCAGTTTCCTGAGTCAGATGCAACTTGTCTTCAGCCACTGAAATATCAGGGGTCTGGATTTCCTCTTTCCCAGTTTTCTAGGTTAGATGCAACTTTTGGTCCTCAATGATTTGATCCATTGGAGAACTAAGTTTGGCTACCCTGGTAACCACACCTGTTTTTACCAGTGAGGTTAGTTCTTTCTCCAGATTATGGAGGTGATCTGTTACAATATCCTGGCTCTTTGAAACATGACAATCACGTCACTATCTGCACAAGTTCAAATAAATATGCTAACTTACATTGCAATATTTTAGAAATTATGAATGCGTGTACAATATGCTTTCACAAGTCATCACGCAATTTATTTGGAAACTCGAACTCATGAACCATGACATTCTTATTCGTAATATTTAAGGATAAAATGAATATGGGTAATTCCAACCAAAAAACATTACGAGATAAAGCAAACATCCGTTATAAATAAATAATAAAACATGACCAAAATAAAACTTTCATACCTTTCGATGACCTTCTCCAGAAACTTGAAACAAAATTTTGCCACTAGGCCCAACCAAAACAGATGTTGGCCAGGAACGTATTCTAATTCTCTCCATAAATATATATCATCATCATTTACTACCTAAAAAAGTAGTGTTGATGTGATTAAGCACAAAAAGGAATAAGTCCACTATTGTCAATAGAATGCCATAGTCATTTTTTGGTAGAAGTAGAAATTAGACTATATAGTCATTTTTTGGTAGAAGTAGAAATTAGACTATAGGAACAAAACCATCTAGGTAATTTCAAGTAGTTGCCTTCATTAGTGGTGAAATATGTTGCACTTGCATAGAAGGAATATGTCTACTACAAAATGTAAATCAACTAGCTTATGAAATCATCACTTAAGTAGCATTGTATTATAATAAAGGAAATTGTCCACTAGAGCATGCTTTCCAAATAAAATGATAGATTGGAACTCCTTTTGCAAAGTAATGAGTCTAGGAAGGTGTTTGAATAACACCCAAAAATTAGGTTTTGGACCAAAACTAGGTTTTTGAATTGTTTGCACGCTATCAAAACTTGGTTTAAGCCTTTAAGGAAACTTGGTTTTTTACAAAACCTGGCTTTGTAAAAGAGAATAAAAACCCTAACTCCCTCAAGCTATTCATAAAAGACCATGTTTTAGGTGTGTATATCAATTCTCAAACAAATAAACCATGTTTTCAATACTCAATTAAAAAGCTTGGCTTTTATAAGGGTGTCATCCAAATGCTCTCTATGTGTTTGGGCTTGGGAAATGTAGCATATGAAGGAACCCTTGATGTGACCATCAAATATTGACATTGGTTTTCTATCCTACTATTCTTTGTACCCATTTACAATTTCTTATTTTGTAGAAAATTCATCAGAAAGTAGTGCCCACTTAGCAACACATGCTGATGTCACAAACATGTGTGAATGAATACGAAAAATAAGAATTGATCTTCAAAGTTACTGGATGCATCATCTCATAACAGAGCACTGCATTTTGGATGGCTTCAAGGTCCTTCTCATTATCAAATTTTGCACAATGAACTACAATAACAACAAACTGCAAAACAAAATTTATAAATTTCACAAAGTGTCGTAGTACTGTATGAAAGTGAACATCTAAAATATTAATGAAAAAATTATGCTTATAATGAAAAACGATTTTTTTTTTTCGAAACAAACGTGATAAATTAAGTGGCCATTGAGTTAAAAATAAAAAACACTTTAAACAAAAAACGTTAAAAATGAAACAAACACGTTTTTTCACTACTTTTCCCTTTTTTCATTTTTTCACCTTTTTTAATGCCAAACATTTTCCTTTCATTTCTATTTTTTATTTGTTGCAAATCTACTTATCGTTTGATGTTTGTGTTATTAGTTTTTCACTTATATTACTTTCCCCCAATTTTTAGTTTTTCAAAATTTTCAAAAAATTTTAGAGTATTTTTTTCATTTTTACCCAGTTTTTTCAAGCTCGAGGTATTATACCAAAAAAAAACCATACCGTTTAAAACTCCGAGACATGATTTGTGACTGATGTTTGAAACCAAGTAACTAATAAAAGAGAAATTAACAAATAATATATGGTATTTCATCTATTTAAGACAAAAATCATAACACTTATTCTTTCTTGTACGAGACAAAGTCCATAAGAAACATGACATACCATCACTTTGCAAAAAAAATGGGATTGATGGTACCAAACAACAAACTCAAAACACTTTTAGGCGATGCGTACTACATTGTTTGAATAGAAACCATCAATTGTCATGCATCTCAAGTATAAAAAAATAGTAGAAAACAAAACTATGGATCTAAACAAAGAAATATTCTTAGTGCCTGACGTGCACATGTTAGTCACATGATTTGATCTTGCAAAGATTGGTATATTACTTTTAACGTGCAGATCACAATTGAGATTAAATCACACACTCCACGTTGTGAAAGCTCAGCTTCCAACTTAAATAGTATATTATATGATGTATATGTTATATAGTATATTATTATAACGCATATGTTACAACGTATACGTTATAACATATGTGTTATATGCTATA
This sequence comes from Nymphaea colorata, assembly GCF_008831285.2. Classification (NCBI taxonomy): domain Eukaryota; kingdom Viridiplantae; phylum Streptophyta; class Magnoliopsida; order Nymphaeales; family Nymphaeaceae; genus Nymphaea; species Nymphaea colorata. The sequence goes on along the minus strand of NC_045141.1, from coordinate 8,933,724 downwards.
ACATATAGCGTACAATTATATACACTTATAAGTACGTTCTATTATATTCTTGGGCGTTGTACATATGCATATATTTTATGTTATACTCTATACATAACATATAATATTACATATAATTAGATGTCATAACATATAATACGTGTACATATCATACACTATATACTATAATATTTATATAGTATATGTAATATAATTGCTATATACTATAAGTGTACATGTAACATTTGTATATGTAGAGTTACAATATATAACATATTTTATATGTTATATACATAATATATGTGCACATATATTATATATTATATATATAGTGTATATATACATATGTACATTATATATATAACATGTGTGCGCATATATTATGCGTGTAGTGTACATATAATACGTATATTATACACATATGATATATGCACACATATATTATATATGTACATATACATATATGTATGAACATATTATATGTGCAGTATGTATGCGTACAATGTTACTATGTATATATTATGTGTATATAATACATTGCATGCTACATATATAATATATAGAACTTCTATACACATATACATGTTCACTCCACGTATAACAATATACATATACACTATATATAATTCATATAATGCGTTATATATATATATATGTTACATATTATGCATTATATATGTAACACTACAACGTACTATATATATCATGTAAAAAACATATGTACACGTTATAGCTAATATGTATATATACACATACGTTAATATATACACATATATCATATGTATGTACATATATTTGTAAACGTATATAATTATGATATAACACGTTATATCTATTACATATAATAGATATATTATATGTACACGTGTGTATGCCTACAAGTGTATATATAATATATTGTATATATAATATAATAAATATATTATATGTACATGTGTGTATGTATAAAAGTATATATATAATATATATCTGTATATGACATAATACTACAGTATGCAACTATATACATATGCATAGTATATATATATATATGTGTGTAACGTAACATACTACATGTAATACATGTTATATAACATATTATATATATAACAACATATGTCTCCCTCTCTCTCTCTCTCATTACGACTACCAAAAGTAGCACAAAAAAATAGAAATCCCAGTATTCTCTCTAGTTTACATATATTCAAGGGGGGCAGAAGGGCGGTAAAGGGCCATACTGTTGCTTTTTTAATGGGCGTATTGGGGGCCGTAAGTTAATGAGCTAACATGGAAGATATTAAACCTTTTGATGGCCTCAGCTAATAAGGGCGAGAAGGAGAGGAGGATTGATTGATCTTGGCTTATGGCCGGTGCTTCGAGAGGGTTCGGGAGGAGATGGCGAAGGAGGAAGGGAAGACGGTAACAGTCAAGAGCTCCGACGGCGAGGTGTTGGAGGTGGAGGAGGCGGTGGCGAAGGAATCTCAACGATCAGACAAATGATCGAGGATGGTTGTGCTGATTCCGGCATCCCCTTGCCCAACGTTGCCAACAATATCCTGGCGAAGGTAATCGAGTACTGCAAAAAGCACGTCGACGACAAGATCCAAGAAGAAGAGCTCAAGGCGTGGGATGCCGAGTTTGTTGAGGTGGACCAAGCGATGCTCTTCAATCTCATTCTGGTATTCTCCTCGGCCATCTCGCTCTTCTTTATTCGGTCCTCTACTTTGGGTTTAGGGTTAGGGGTTGTGATTCTTGCGATCTAACCATTCCGACAAGATTTTGCTGTCTGCATGACCCAATGGTTGCGTAAATCGTAGTCATAAAATGACATCACTGTCGCTTCTGGAATTTCATGTTAGAACTGATCAGACACTGCATGCAGGTCTTAAATGAGGATCTATGGCTTGTGGAAGGTCAGCAAGAGCGGATGATCAATGGGGCAAATGTTTGGAACTGGCCTGTGGCATATGATAAGCTTGGAGCAAGGTACAGAATATGGAGAGATGCACTTGAAAGAGGCAACAAGAAGCTTCCATTCGAGAGGTCAATTCCCACTTATTTGGAAGGGATGGTGAGATTCATTCTTCACGAAGCTCTAGATAATATGGATTTTCCTGCCTTTGAAGTTTGATTCCCAGGAGTCCATAATTCAATTCCTGGAAGGGCAGAATCAACATTTCTTTCCGTCAAAGGAAATTGTATATGGGTTAAGGCTTGCAAGCAATTTGCGTCTTAATCGTCTAGAGTATTTTCATGTACAGTGCCTATGCTGATTTTTCTTCTTTTTCACGCTTTTATGACCCCATCTGAAGGTTCAACGAGGCATATTCCCTTTTTTAAGTGACTGTTCAAATATTTGGCATTATCATGTCGATGGTTAAATTTGATAGTACAAAGGGAAATTATTTTTGATTCACCTCCTTATACTCAATTGTTGCCATTGAAACTGATTAAATTCTGTATTTTTTCTTCTCTTTCCTTTTATTTTCATTTTCCTTTATTTGTGGCTCTGAAATCAAGGACAATTGCAGTGCAAAGCATCTCTTCCAAGGAAGGCAACCTTAACTTGAAGATATCTGTCCCACAAGGTTATCATTTCTCGAAGGTTTGATACCGAAAGGACTTCTCCTATGCCTTGATTATATTTTTGCCTGTCCCTTTTTAACCTATATTCAGGGATCATATAGTTATAATGTAATAATATGGTTGTATCTCTATTCATTAGTTGTATCTCTGTTCAGTAAGTCCTCCGTTTGGTTCTGTTCAAGTATGGTTGTATCTCTATTCATTAGTTGTTTTCACTGCAACTTTGAAAATCTGTTGCGTGTGCAAATTCAGGTACTTCTTTGTGTGATGTGTATGCTTCCGAATCGTGATGTGAGGGTTATTATTGACTGGTTTCTTGAAACTGCAGTACTTGGCTTGCCGTATGACCATGCTTTGGACATATAGGTCAGTTGGCTGCTGCTTGTACGAGCTATATACAGGAAAGGTCCTCTTCCCTGGACCATCAAACAATGACATGCTTCGGCTTCATATGGAGTTAAAAGGTCCATTTCATAAAAAGATGCTCAGGAAGGTATGCGATTTTTTGGCATGGAAAGTATACTTACTTTGGACGACTGATTTTGTTCATCTTGTGATTGATATCCTTTTTTACTCTGTCTTCTATTTTAGGGAGCCTTTACAGATCATCATTTTGATCGGGATCTGAATTTCCATGCCACTGAAGAAGATCCTGTTACAAAGAAGGTGATCATTTTTTCATTATCATGTACTTCAGGTTAATTTATCTATAGCATGGTGAAAGTACACCTTGTTTGTGTTATATATTTATATATATATATCATTGTTCAGTAACAAGTGGCTGGGTAGGGCCATTATGTCCTTTATACCTGCATCTTAATTGACTCCACAAGGACGATGCAGGGAGTTCTTTCCTTGGTCAGCAATACCATAATAAAGCAAGCCAAGTAGAGATGTGCACCGAAAGGATGTAAGTGAACAATGCTAATCAGCTAGTTTATAACAAATGTACGTAAGGTAACTAATTAGCTAATGACAAAGTGACTATAGTTGTTGAAAGGGCACTCTTATGGGTTTAAGATAGAAAACATCGATTTCAAGATCTGAGTGTGGGAGATTGACTTGCAGTTGAAGAAAGAGATTCCTGATTTCTTTCACAAAATGTATAAAATCTATCACTTTTACTGTAGATTTCTGTTGTTCTGTAAAGATTACTGTAGATTTAGTGTTTTGTGAAGATATGGCATCAAATTTCAAACAATCCTGCATGACAATGGTCACAAAGGTGAGGAAAATGATTGGTAGAATATCATGTGCAAGTGTTATAATTAGATGATGGACAATAAATAGATGATATTTTATTGTTTTCATTTTTTATTTGCTTAAATAATTTCATCTTGTCTTGCATAGAACTTTCAAGTTTTTTCTTAATGTGTTATTACTTGTAACATTATGAGCATGTTATGTTAATTGATGTTTATTCCCATAAGTCTATATTTATGTGGAACATGTTTTTAATGGAAAACATTTTTTTCTTTATCTTTTTTGTTTTTTTAATTTATTTTGAACTTTTAACATTAAATTGAATTTCCGGTATTTTTCACCTCTTCTTTTTTTGGTTGCAGTTGAAGAACCACCTGTATGCATAATGTTTTTCCCTTTAGCTGTTCCCAAACTGACACCAACATGTTCTTCTTCAAGCTCAACGTCTTCACCTTCACTTTCTTCCTCTGCATGTGGGTCCCCATATCCTTCCTCTGCATCTTGCATTTCTTTTTCAATCCTATTTGCTTTCACTGCATTAAGAAGCTCCATACACTGGTGCTTTACATACGCTGGCAATGGATTCTCTTGGGAGCCATTGCAAGCAGCCACATCACTGTGTGTACCAGCTATATGGTTTTTAAAGCGAGAGATCCCTCCTGATATGATTTGCTTACAATAATTGTACTTAACTCTTAACCTATCTTTAGGATTCACCCTTGTGCACCACTGCCATGCAGGATCCGACATTATAGCTTCACAAAACAAGTAAAAACATACAAATAAATGCAGGAAATAAGAGAAATGAATGATTCAACGGCAAAAATGAGTTATTTCTTACATTCTTGGTGTTAGAAACCAAAAAACCCTCTTTCTTCAAGCTTCCCACCGTCCCGAGACTCCCCACAACAAGAAATAAAGCGACTTCGCCGGCCAATTTCAAAGATCTGCTTAATAGAATTTTTGTGCTCGATCCAGAGAAAAGATTGACAGTATCTCAAGCACAGAGTCATCCATTCATTACGGGCAAGTGAATAATGATGCTGATATTTCTGATCCAGAACTGCTGTTGAGTTAGCTATGCATTTGAATCTTTTATTCAGCCATCTGATCATTGGGCATTTGCTTGTCTCTATCTTTGTCACATGGACCAAGTGCAAGCAATGCAGACTTCTTGCTGATCGTGAGCTTAACACAGCCACTCTGGAGAGCTCTCTTACTTGGTGAGTCCTTTCAGTTGAATATATTCTATTTCTATTGTAAGATAACTCGTCAAAGGCGTTTCATCTCTTGTAAATCATTTTTGATGATCTTTTGCTTGTTGATTTAGCAAAGGGATGGATGCAGGGAATACGGGCCCTTGTTGGAGGAGTGAGAGACGTGAGACCCCTCAATGAATAGATAGTTAATGTCATAGTGTGTATTACCGAAAGGGGTTTCCGTATACACGTTTCTGACTTTCTTTTGAATAAAGGAAGTTCCCAACAACTGTTTCATTGTACGGTAGGCTAACTTTTGCCGAACATGATCAAAGTTCACAAATAAGTGTTTGAGTGTTGTTCTTTGTGTATATATTTTTGTGGAATTGGTGAATTTCTGGTGGTCATTTAGTTTTGTTCCCTCAAAATGATGCAGGCATACGGGAGGAACTTAAAGATGGTTCAGTTCAGGTGTACAGTGTGCAAGCTTTCATTCCAAAAGATCCTGCAGCACTTGTAAGTGCCGAATTTGTACAAGCAGAAGAGTTTTTTGGTCAATCTTTGACGAATGAGAATTGTTTGTGGGACAACAGGTATGGCAGAATGGTTCCAGTCTTACTCATGATAAGTTTTGGTAGGTTTCAACAAGGAAACCCTTTCATGTTTCAATGCTCTTCACCACATTGCCCACATTGTTTGTTTTTGCATGTATGCCTTAGCATTGGCAAATTACATGGTCCAAAATTTATCAAACTAAGTGATTTGATATAGGGATCATCTTGCAGGTATGTTGCAGTTTCAATTTTTTGGTTAAGCGTAATGCTTATGGAAAGCATCTTAACATTGCTTCAGTGGAGCCAAAGACTGCATTTGTGATTAATATATATATATATATATATATATATATATATATATATATATATATATATATATATATATATATATATATATATATATGTATGTATATTCCTATATATATATATATATATAATATTTTAAAATGTAACTTGTACAAACATGACATATGTATGTACTATATAACAAATATGTAATATGAGACGTACACATATATATTATCATACAATATGTAATATATATGTACATACATATGTGGTATAATATTTCATGTATAATACATGTGTATTATATAATATATTATTAGTATATATGTTATAGTATTATATATATACAATAACACGTATCATATATATTATACGTTTAACATATAATACATAATATAATATATTATATATTATACGTATACATTATTATTCTAGTTGTTGCAGCCGTGAAACGTGGAGAGAGAGAGAGAGGGCTGAAGATGTGAGAGTTGAGAAGAAAAGAACTCGTCTCATTCACTAACCCTAATCTCTATTATAAAGAGATTAGGGTAGAAAGAAGATTTACATATTACATCAATCTAAAATAAAGGAAATATTAAAGTGATCTTATAGCTCTTTAATATTACAAAGAACCACCTAGAAACATAAACATTCTTATTTCAACACTCCCCCTCAAGTTGGAGCATACATATTAAACATGCTCAGCTTGTCACAACATTTAGAGAAATCACTAATAGGGAGAGCTTTGGTGAAGACATCTGTAGCTTGGTCTTCTGAAGGGACATGAACAGTGGCAGTGGTTTCTCCTTGAACGAGATCCCGAATGTAATGATAGTCAACCTCAATATGTTTAGTTCTCTCATGAAAAACTGAATTATTAGCAATGTATGTGGCTGCACGATTGTCACAATACATCTTCATGGGAAGTGGAATCGACACATTTTGGTTAGATAGCATGGATCTAGCCCAAGTCATTTCTGTTGCAGTTTGAGCCATAGCTCTGTATTCAGGTTCTGCACTAGATCTTGACACCACACCTTGTTTTTTACTTCTCCATGATATGAGGTTGCCTCCCACAAATACACAAAATCCTGTGGTAGATTTTCTGTCCTCGATTGAGCCAGCATAATCAGCATCACTATAGGCTTCCACTTCCAGAGTCCCGCATTTTGTGAACAAAAGGCCTTTGCCATGAGACGATTTCAGATATTTAACCACCATCAAAGCAGCATCCCAATGAACTTTCCTTGGTTTTTCCATAAATTGACTTAGCTTCCCCACTGCAAAACTAATGTCTGGTCTTGTCACAGTAACATAGAGTAGTTTTCCAATAAGGGATCTATAAGATCGAGAATCCACTAATTCTGTTTGGTCATCATGAAGGTGTATACGTGGATTCATAGGCAAATTAGCCGGTTCAGCTCCTAGCATCCCTGTGTCCTGCAATAAATCAACAACATACTTTCGTTGAGAGAGAACAACACCTTCCTTATTTCGAGCAACTTCTATTCCCAAGAAGTATCAAAGTGGACCAAGATCTTTCGTCACAAAGTGTTTTTGAAGAAACAGTTTTGCATTAGAAATTTCTTGATCAGAGTCACCTGTTAGGATAATATCATCAACATAAACCACGAGAACGGTTATACCTCTGGAAGTCTTCTTGATAAACAAAAAATGATCAAGAGGAGATCTCACAAAGCCACACTTTGAGACTACCTCGAAAAACTTGTGAAACCATGCACGAGGACTCTGCTTGAGTCCATAAATAGCTTTCTTCAGCTTGCACACTTTGCCACACTCCCCCTGTCGTTCAAATCCTGGTGGTTGTTGCATATAGACAGTCTCATCGAGATCACCGTACAAAAAGGCGTTTTTGACATCCAGTTCATACATGTGCCAGTCATGGTGGACAGCCACAGAAATGATAAGACGAATGGTTCCCAACCGAGCAACTGGAGAGAAGGTCTCAAAGAAATCCACACCGTAGGTCTGCGTGTAGCCCTTAGCAACCAACCGAGCTTTGTATCGTTCCATAGGACCATCAGAATTATATTTCACTGTGAATACCCACTTTGAGCCAACAATATCACAACGAGGAGGAGAAGCAACAAGTTCCCAAGTGCCTCTCTGCACTAAGGCATCTATCTCATCTTGCATAGCCCGTCTCCATTGGGTGTCTAATAAAGCCTGCTGGTGACATGTAGGCAGCCAGAATGAACTGTTGCATATTTTTACCAACACCATCAGTAGACATAAAATGAGATATAAGATGTAAAGTACATTGTCGCCTGCCTTTGCGAAGAGCAATAGGTAAGTCTTGACAGGGATCAGAATGACTAGGGCTATGCACTTCAGATGTACTTACCTGCTGAGAAACGGTTGGCGAAGGATTATGAGAAGGGTCCCGTCGACGTGTGTAGACCAGCGGAGGATCACGAAACTTGGACACTATAGTAGAAGGAGATTCAAACGGGAACGACTCCAAAGGAATATGAGGAATTGGTAGTGGGTCTGGTGAGGGTGGCATCTCAAGAAGGATGGAAGAGGAGCTATAATAAGGATGAGACTCAAAGAATGTGACATCTGCACTGATATACTCCTTTTGAGTTAAGGGATCAAAGCATTTGTAGCCCTTATGGTTTTTGTAGTAGCCTATAAAGATACACTTAATGGCTTGGGCTCCCAATTTATCACGTGTGGGTCCAAGTATGTGAACGAAGCATGTGCAACCAAATACTTTGGAAGCCACTGGAAATAAGGGTCGTTGTGGATGCACAAGTTTAATGGGAACCTTGTTGTCAATGGAGGATAAGGGTAAACGGTTGGTTAAGTAACAGGCCGTGAGGATGGCATCTCCTCAAAAAGATGCAGGTAACTTGATATGAAACATTAGGGAACGAGCCACATTTAAGAGTTGGCGATGTTTACGTTCAGCTACTCCATTTTGTTGGGAGGTATGGGGAGAAGTAAACTAAGGAAAAATGTCATTATCGGAGTAAAACTTCATTAAGGTTGAGGCTTTGAACTCAAGGGCGTTATCGGTGCGAATGTTTTTCACAAGAATACCAAACTGGGTCTTTATTTCAATAATAAGATTTTTGAGAATACATACTACTTCAGACCTTTCCTTCAAAAGGGAGACCCAAGTGACTCGAGAATAATCATCAACAATGACAAGAAAATACTGAAATCTTGACCTACTAGCAACTCTGCTAGGACCCCACACATCAACATGAAGAAGATCAAATAGTCCACAACTGGATGGACAAAGACTCGATGAATAACTGCTACAGGTGTGTTTGCCAAGTTGACAGGCTTCACACTGGAACGATTCTGGTATTGAAAGCTGAGGAAGAAGGTGACGGAGCTTGGAGACAGATGGATGACCAAGTCTGAGATGCCACTGGAAAGAGGAGGACGGTGAGGTGATCGATGATGCTGCAATACCCACTGGATCCGACAGGAAGTAGATGCCTCCTTTCTCATAGCCTCCACCAATCGTCTTCCCAGTTTGCAAGTCTTGAAATGAACATAAACTATAGTCAAATGTAACACGATAGTGTAAGTCATTAATCAATTGTCCAATTGATAACAAATTTGTTGAGAACTTAGGAGCATATAACACATCTGGAATAGTCATAGACTGAGAAATCTTGATATCACCATAACCCAAAATAAGTGTCTATCTACCATCTGCAAGTTTCACATGACGTGCCTGAGGCAACATGTGTAGCACAATGAACATAGAAGGTTTACTACAAAAGTGTCTCGATGCTCCGGAATCAATAATCCAAGTAGTACCTGTATCATGTGGGACACTATCAACAGACATAGCACTGTCTATCATGACTGTAGAGGCCGACGGCTGGGAAGATTTGAGTGCTAGGAAGTCCTCATACTCAGACTTGTTGGTACTCACTGTCACTGTCTCAGGGTGAGAAGGAGATAACGACCCATCTACAACTGATGAAGCTGCCTAAACAGACCCAATAGGAGACGGTAAAGAATTCTTGCCCTGCTTAGATGCAACATTTCTTCCTAGGGATGCAACGGAAGGACGACCATGTTTATCCCAACATCTGTCTTCTAAATGTCCTATTTTACCACAATAGGTGCATTGAAATCTCCTCCTACCTCCTCCTCACCCACGACCAATGCCTCTCCCCCTGAATGTACCGCGTCCACGACCTCCTGAGGCTACCAAGGCAGAAGCATGTAAGTCACTAGAGGGCTGAGAAAGGGTCACAGCAAGACGACTGAGTCTGTTGTAGGCTTCGGTTAGGTCAGGGATTTCTGCTCCAGTCAACATCTAAGCCTTTGCTACAGCATAGTCAGGGGAGAGACCCTTTAAAAACTTCGCAACCATAAACTATTCACCATGAGTTTTATGACATATTGGACATGGGGGACGTAATGCTTTAAGTCGTTCATAGATGGACTTGAGGGAAGCGAAGTACTGAGCAAGACTTTGATCACCCTTGTTGCAAATTAAGTAATTCCTCCTCCACCTGCAATATCTTGCTAACATTCTTGTCATTTGAGTAAGTTTGTTCCAAGAAATCCCACATTTGTTTGGCCGAGGTATAGTATGCAATAGTTGATGTGATTTGTGGTTGCACACCATTCATAATCCACGACATGACAATATTATTATCTCCCTTCCATGAACCATATTTTCCACTCTTTTCGACAGGCTCATTTTCTTCTATAACATGCTCCTTCTTATGTCCAATCACTGGCATCATAAACACACGAGACCAAATCTCATAGTTAGATCCATCTAACTTTACCGTAGAACCATAAGAGAATGGATTTCCTCCACTTTTAACTTCATGAGAAAAATCAGTCATGAGATTTTAGCCATTGCAAATCTATCCACAAGAGATCAACCACCACAGGCAAGAGAATATATATATATATATATATATATATATATATATATATATTGAACAAGAGACTGATCAGCATGACCAAATTTCCCACACAGCCACGTTAGATGCACAAGAGCAAGCAAACCGCTGTCCAACTGTTGACAGCAACCCACGGCCAAAAAGAACAGCAATCTAAAAAAAATTGCTAACAACAAGCCCACAATAATCTGCTCCAACCAACAACTTGTCTATTTATGTATCTAACGCAGTTGTACCACACATTAATTTTCACACATCATGGATAACGACTGCAGATAAATGTATTCAACGTAAACTGCCACAAAAAATCATAAAGAGCAGTACTCCACTTCGTTGCCTTGATCATAGACCACATCAAACCATAAGAGTCTCCACGACTGGAGTCTATTCACGCATACCTCCTAGCGTGAATAGACTCCTCCACCTAGTTCCGTTGCTGGAAATCAGTCAACTAGAACAGATGAGAAGAGAAGAAGGAAGAGACGGAAGAAGAGGAAGGAGAACAAGACGGTGGAAGAGATAGCCTGAGAAGGAGAAGGAGGGTCGCCGGCTGTTCACGTCACGTCGCCAGATTCACGGACGTCTGCAGCCTATCGCCGGCTGTTCAAGTCGCGTCGCCAGTCACGTCCCGCTCTGATACCATGTTGCAGCCTTGAAACGTGGAGAGAGAGAGAGAGAGGGCTGAAGACGTGAGAGTTGAGAAGAAAAGAACTCATCTCATTTACTAACCCTAATCTCTATTATAAAGAGATTAGGGTAGAAAGAAGATTTACATATTACATCAATCTAACATAAAGGAAATATTAAAGAGATCTTATAACTCTTTAATATTACAAAGAACCACCTAGAAACATAAACATTCTTATTTCAACACTAGTAATATATCATTAATAGACATTACTATAATTATATACATTGTGCATTATAATACGTGCATAAAGTATGTTATACGTAATAACTTCTAATGTATATTTAATGTTATATGTTTATTGTATTTTATATACAATATAACATATAAATGTAGAGTTTATTTCTTTTGCGATCCTCATTCATGATTTAAATTACTACGAGCTTGTTATCTATTTTGATGCTTAAGGTCAATTTCATATTCTGCGTGCAGGGGTTGACTATCTTTGCTTTCAACAAAGGGAAGTTCAATTCAAAGACCTTAAATGAGCTACTAAGTTTAGGTCCCACTTTTGTAATAATAAAGTTTTTTGAGGGTAAGCTTACCAATACTGCTTGGAATTCTATTGCGTTGTTTCTTGATGTCATTTAGGAGGCAAGGAGTAGGCCATGATTTTACATCATTTGTTTCCTTTAATCATGTAGGTGTGCTGGACATTGTCATGATGTATGGGGCATATTCAACAACTCGTCGTTTAGCTGTGATGAGAATTGTTCTCCGTTTTCTTTGGTTTGGTGTTGCTTCAGCATTTGTATCATATCTTCATGTGTGAGTTTTTGTGTTGTTGTTTCTTTTTTGATCCGAAAGACTTCACTTTGATGTTGCTGCACCTACTGTTTTATGTTTATTTGTCCTATGTTGAATCATGTAGTTATAGATTGTCAAATCTAAACTATGATAGTGATAACCATGCAGGAAGGGACTTCAAAATCCAAAGTTTGTTTTCTACAAGACCTACGTCTTTGTTCTAATTGCATATGCAAGTGTCCAGCTGGCCTTTAGCCTACTCATGCGCATTCCAGCTTGTCATAGGCTGACAAACCGATGTGATCAATAGCCTGTTATGAGATTTATCAAGTGGATGCATCAGGTTTGGTTTCTCCATTGTTCTTCCCATTGCATTTTCTATGGATCTTATTCATTTATTGTTGTTCCTAAAAACTGTTCTTTTTTGATTTAAGGAAAGACATTATGTTGGACGAGGAATGTATGAGCGAACAACTGACTTTGTCAGTAAGTCTGTATTTTGCTGTGGAAATATCTTTGTCTTGTTCTCAGACATGGAATATTTTTTTAGTTTGATTTTGTGTATATGAAGGGTTTTTTTAGGTGTTTGGGTGTGCCCATGACTAGGGATAGTGTTGTGCTTCACAATGGCTATGTCACATAGGACTGGGTGGTTTTCATGTGGTCATAGATTGTCAAAACTAAACTATGGTAGTGATGGCATTTCATTCTTTTGAAGCCCATTTGTGTGCAATTGGAATGTACATTTTCCTTGTACTCTTTTGGTTGTTAGGCACATTGGACTGGATGAATCCTTTTGGCTGTTGTCAAGTCTGAGTCTTTATTGTGTGAACTGGCACACAGTCCCATGAACAGGGTGCTCATGTTTTTTCATATTGATAAAATGCTGATATATGATTTTCTGGCTTTGTGTATTTGGAGCAAAATTCTCATTTGCCTATTTCCTCCAAGAAAGTAAAAACATATACCAATTGCTAACTGGTCGATGATGATTCTTCTGTTTCTTTCTGACTGTTTCCTTTCCAACATATGCAGATAAGGCCATTGGTCAATCCTACAAAAGTTATTTATAAATCTTAATGGGCTAGAGTATTCGTGGCATGATCTTGTTTCAAAACGTGAGTTTTTGCTGCCTTTGTCTGGTCATAAAATACTTTCGAGGGATTAAACTAGGAAGGTAAAATGTTCTTGTGGCCTCCATAAGCTCACGTGCCTAACAACAATGGAAACTGTAGAAATAATAGACGCACAAGAACCAAAGATCGAACACAGATGTAACGTGGAAAAACCCTCAACTAGCGGGAAAAAAGCCACGGGTAAGGAGGTCTGGTGCCCACTAGCCGCCAGACTCTCTCTCTCTCTTAGAAACTTCATTAACACACAAGATTAGGGTTTACAATGGTATAAGTATGCCCAAACTAAGACCTAATGGATCGGGTCTAGACCCAGACCCGTACATCAAGATCCGTCAACACTCCCCCTCAAGTTGGGCATACATATCAAACATGCTCAACTTGGATACATTTCTCTCAAATGGAGTTACATGTAAAGCTTTAGTTAGAATATTAGCAGTTTGGTCTTCAGACTTCATGTATGGTAATGTTAACTCCCTGGCATCAATTCTTTCTCTGATGAAGTGACGGTCAATCTCAACATGCTTTGTTCGATCATGAAGCACTGGATTGTTAGCCAAGTTAATTGCAGACTTGTTGTCATAATACATCCTCATAGGTCCTTCAATCTCTATCCCAATATCAGTCAGCAAGATCTTTAGCCACAACAACTCTGATACTCTAGTAGCAACTGCCCTATATTCAGTCTCTGCACTTGAGCGGGAACAAACATCTTATCTCTTGCTTCTCCAAACAACTAGATTTTCCCCCAAGTAAACGCAGTACCCTGAAGTAGATCTTCTGATGTCAACACAGCCTGCCCAGTCTGTGTCACACCCCGATCTTTTGGCACTCAAACATTTTTTTTTTCTAAACATCAAACATCGAGGTGCTACTACACAACAGTTCAAAAGAGATGAGCCAAGCAATTCAAAGCAATGTGGCGAACTTTCATTTATATAATTATTTCAATTCTTACAAAATCACATCTATGTATAACAAAAATGCCACAGACTATATAATTGATGCCTAACAAAAACAAGACATCAATAAAACCAAAATAAGACGCGCCGGCAATACAAAAGACACATCCCAAAACCTCCCCAGTAGGACGTGAGTGAAGCCATCTGCTCAACCTGCTGCCCCGGATCTGCCAAAACCTGAAAAAGAAACAACTGAAGGTTTAGCCTTCGCAGTATGGCAACAAGCCAGGAAAATACCAAACCTTCTTAGATAGGGCTCAAATCAGAAAACAATTATCAAAATCATTCTTCATCATGTCGTGTCAGAGCACGACACGTACAAGCCACTCAATGGCCACAGTACACAGTTTCAATCACATGCTTTCACATCAATCACATGCACATCAGTCACGTACAATCATATACATTACATTTTCATTGACTTTAGTGAATTAACAGTTCCTGTGGGTGCAACACAGGCACGTGCACACCATGGGCGGCCTACAACCGAGAGACAACCCCCATGGTGGCCCATAACAGTATGGATCCATTTCATTTGTTGTAGCAGTAGAGCACTCATCCATGAATGTGTGAAGTCCAAGGAGAGATACTCAGCCTTCCCTAGGACACCCAGGTTGGGAAGGCGGGAGCCCAACGCTCCAAGCACAACACACAACAGTACCTTGGGGCCTTGCACCGCCTGCGCTCCGAACAGGCGAGACCAGTGGCAAAAGCGGGACGTCTCCCAAACACATAGCCACATCCCACTGGCCTCTCATCTCTTATTCATTCATTCTTATCATTAGATTAACACATTCACCTAGCTCATGAGGTTGGTGCACTTCACGAATGCACTTACACCTCCAATTGCCTCCACACAAGGTCTACACATAATAATAACAGTCATAGCTAGCCGTCATACAATACGGGTACAACTACCCTCCAATTCCATTATTTGCATCATTGCCCGCAGCAATGTGTAAGCAACAGAACAAAACATTCACATCATTCATTATATCAATCACTTCTTCAAAAACTTAGCCAAACCACAAAGAGTAGTCTCAATCTGTGATTGGCTCGTAGCTGTCCTATGCAATTATCATTCTAGGATGCTTTCTAATGCACAATTGGGGTCGAGGAGACACTCGACTCGATACCCCGCCTCATCTGTCCTAAACAGTTATCAATTCTAACATGCATATGCAAATACGTAACATTTTCAAAACAAACTTCTCATAGTCTTTTCAAAACAATTCATATCATGCATCAAAATATTTACATGCATACACACATTCATTCACTAAACAGTCAATCAATTGCATCACAATCCTAGGATCCCATGACCCTAGGAACACACATTCATACATTTGCCCCAGGCAGGGATTTGCCTGGAATGCTGCCATACCTGTGGCGCGCTCACAAACTCTTCAAAATGCCTCAAGCTTCGAATCCGGTAGCTCAAGGTCGACGGGACGTGCCCGGTGTTCCTGCAGACATAAACAAAATATAAGATTCCTACTAGATACCCAAACAATTCAAACAAATACAAAACAACATCATTGAGGCACGTGTCATCGCCTCAAGAGGGTGTCGACGGGTAGTGTCGACCTACAAACTCTCTAATAGGTCACTTTTCAACTTCTTGCCGTGCCAACAGATGTCAAAACTCAATGCTTCGCCCAGTCCGCACAACACATTTCTCATTTGCTTTCTGTAGTCTAGGCATCAACCCCATAGTCACACCCAACATATGTATGCTTTCCGTATTTAACTCCAAGGTGACCCATTCACAAAAACGTGTGCCACGTGCTCCCAAAGATGGTTTTGAATCTTCCCCACAACAACACAATCTCTACCATGCTTCCCTAATGCTTCGAAAATCAACTCATCATGCTTAAATGATCATTATAGGCATAAATCAACACTTCTCCATCATAATCCTAAACTTCCCCAAAAACAAAATCATTAACATGCGTCCCAAATCATCAATTCTAAACTCTAACATGCTCAAACAATAGTTATACATGTTCTCATAGATAATATTCAATAATTGAAGCTCAAATAGGCCTTGCTCACCCCAATCTAAATGTCTAAACTGCTGTGACGCCTCCGACAGCCACCTCAAGCGTACAATCGGTCCCCAAATGGCAGAAATTGTGCCAAACCACCATACCAAGACCACCTAAACGCTGATACGAGGGGAAGAACGTGTTCCCCAAACTGGAATCCTAATAAACAATGACGAGATCCATGAGAAAGAGTGCTCGGTTGGGGAAAATGGGAAAAAACAATCAAGAAATGGGGAGAGAGAGCTCAAGTAGGGAGCGTGTGGGCAGGGAGAGGCACTGACAGAGAGAGACGGACAGAGAGAGGGTTCAGACAGAAATGGGAAAGACGGCAAAGGGGAGGGAAATCGAGCGGGGCAAAGGGAGAGATGGTGAAGAGGAGACGGACGGGACGAGGAGGGAGCTCTAGCAGAGAGGGAGAGGGAGAAATCATGCGGCAGGGGGGGTGCTGACGAAGTAGGGAGAGGCTGCGTGGGAGGGAGGAGAAGAAGCAGACAGAGAGGGTGAGAGAGGAAACTTACCCACGCTGCCTCCGTCGCCACCGCCGCCGCTGCCGTCGTCGGTCCAGCCACTGCCACCACCACACCGACCGCCACTTCTTCCTTGCTGCGGTCGTAGCAGAGGGAACAGTCGAAGAAGAAGACGCTGAAGAAGTCGAGGGAGGAAAACTCCCTCTCGCGATGGGGCTCCCTTACACGAGTGGGGCTCGGGTCCGGGTCTGGACCCGCTCCAACCCAACCTGTCTAAAAGAAAAGAACGAGCGTCACAGTCTGCATCAGAATACCCTTCAATTTCTATAGACCTTTGTTTCACATATAGAAGTTCTTGCCAGGATTCTTCTTCAAGTAACACAGGATTCTATCTACAACCTTCAAGTGCGCATTTGTAGGTGCATGCATAAACTGGCTCATCACATTTACAGCAAAGGTGATATCTGGTCTAGTCAGAGTGAGGTATATCAATTTACCAACTAGCCGTTGATATCTCCCTTTAGCTTCTTCACACAAAAGTTCTCCATCCTTGCTACCGAGTTTGTACCCAGCATCTAGAGGAGTAGAAGCTGGTCTGCATCCCAGTTTTCCTGTCTCCTTCAGTAAATCCAAGGTATACTTCCTTTGATTAAGCACAAGAGTTGTACCTGATCTGGCAATTTTAATACCAAGGAAATACTTCAGCTTGCCAAGATCCTTGAGATCAAATTCAGCCGATAGTAAACCCTTTAATGTTGTCTCTTTTTCATCATCACCTGTAACAATCATATCATCAACATAAACCAGCAGTAGAGTAACTTCGATGTCAAAACTGTATTATAATGGCAGTTCTGCTTAGTGCTGATTACAATTCAGGCCATTGGATGTGATGATACCATCCTTAGGCATTAACCCACGTAGATCCAGTTATCCAACCAAGCTATTTTGTCTGCATATCTTAAGTCAATCTCTACCTGATCACCTGTCTGGACATATTTGACCAAAGTCATCAATAAAAGCGTAGTCGGGAGTCATGGTCAGTCTTGTAGCTCTTACATATCTTTCAAAGGGATGTTCTGATAGCTTGTAGTTCTAGCATATCTTCAGCTTCAGGAGATGCTGTCATTGACCTCTTCCAAGTTTCGGGAAAAGTCTGCTGAGACCATTGTATATGGCTTTGACTCCTCTTTATTCTCAAAGTTCTCCTATTCTGTAGCAGTTCTGAAGCCTATTCCTCTCAAACAACTCAGTCTCATTTGCTCATCATAGTTCAAAATTTTTGTTTTTGTCTCCATCTTGAACAAACTGAATTGGTTTTCTCATCACGGTCAACAGAAATTTATTGTTAGGTAGAACACATATTCATGTTGAGTTTATCCATAGCAAATCTGATAAATGACATAATAAGGATTTATGCATCTTGTTCCATAAAAAATGGTTCCATCATAAAACCTACTTACATGGCAGAAAAGATACTTTTGGTTCCATGCATGTATTGTGTATGGAGATGTTGGGTCCCTCCTCTTGTAGCTTGGACAAACAAATTTAGCTAAACAAGAGGAGCCTATGTTCGATTATTTGTTTGTTACAAGATCAGTCTAACCTATCCTGAAACTGAGTGGTTCTGACCCTCAATATCTTTCTGAAATCATCTCATATTCATCTCACTTTTTCTAGGACATTTTCGATTGATTTTGTCACTCTACTGAAATTTGGCAGCTTTCCAAAGCCTTAATTTGATTATTGTACTCCAAGTTTGAATCTGCAGACATTCTCTTTATAATTGTTGGTCATTTTCCACAGCTAACTCTTTAATAAGGGAATTTTTTTTGGCCCCAAAAAGGCTGCAGATCTAGAGATAGAGGCATATCCTTTGTTGGATGAACTGACCTCTAAAATAAGTACCTTAAATTTGGAACGAGTGCGTCGGTTGAAGAGCAGACTTGTTGCTTTGACCTGGAGGGTTCAGAAGGTACTTCTTTTGTTACTTTATCTTATGTTCACTCTCATCCACTTTTATTTCATTGTGAGTTTCATTTCTTACAGGTCAGGGATGAGATTGAACAACTTATGGATGATGATGGTGACATGGCTGAAATGTATCTGACAGAGAAAAAGCTGCGAGTGGAATCTGCTATTGATGGTGATCAATCTATAGCCGGTTACAGCTCTATAGGAGCTGGAATGTCGGTTTCTACTCCTGTTTCCCCTGTTTCTTCTCCTACAGAAACCCGGAGACTTGAGAAGAGCCTAAGCATAGCTAGAAGTAGACACGAGAGCATGAAGAGTTCAGAAAGTGCCACGGAAAACATTGAGGAATTGGAAATGTTACTGGAAGCCTACTTCGTTGTCATTGACAGCACCCTCAACAAGCTAACATCGGTACACAACCCAAACAAGATTTCTTTCCTTTTCATGTTGGCTGACCTTCACATCGTTCTTGCTAAAATTCCTGAATGACTTTAATCTTTACAGCTCAAGGAATATATAGATGATACAGAGGACTTCATCAGTATACAATTGGTTAGCACTATTCTCCCTTTATTTTTGAGATGCCATAGAGCTGTATAGAATGCAAGAAAAGGTCCACCAGTTACCCTTCACGCAGAAACATAGTCATGCATCATTCTTGAAAATTGCATTCCTGTGGATAGTGTAGCCCGATGTGCCAGGTAACATCTATGCTAATTAATAAACCGATGAGGTGCCTTCTGGTTGCTTTATCTACTAGATTGGAGGACAGAACTAATTCCATATTCCAAGTTGTCAACATCTGATTGGCACTGCTAGCATACTAATTTGCCTTTGTCAACCTTTGGTATTACTGCCACAAAATAATTTCATATTGTTACTGGTCTCATGCAGGACAATGTGCGGAATCAGTTGATTCAGTTTGAATTGCTGCTTACAACTGCGACATTTGTTGTTGCAATCTTTGGGGTAGTAGCAGGAATCTTTGGCATGAATTTCTCGATATCACTATTTGATGAACCAGAGGCATTCACGTGGGTTTTATTGATCACTGGTGCATGCGGAATTTTTATTTTCTGCACATTTTTATGGTTCTTTAGGCACAGAAGATTGATGCCCTTGTAATATAGGTATTGTCTGTCAAAAAACGCAAAAGGAAAAGAAAGAAGAAAAATTTGCCCTTGTGCGGGCATCTTCAAATGTAGTAATAATGATGGTGATAATAATACAGAAGGGAAAATTTGAGGTTTCGATGAATGAAACCATGAAATGGGCAAAAGGGGTCTGATGCTGCATGCACCTCATATACAGGGCAGGGATGGGACTCTCTCTCTCTTTACATGCCGATCAACAATGAACTAGTGACTATTGAAAGCAACTTGATCAGAAAATAGAACTCGTAGCTGCGGTATTCTCTGTATTGTACGACCCTTATCATACAAAACGATCTGTCTGGGTTAAGAAGACCCAGATGATATTTTCTCTAATTCACTGCGCCTTTTGCCATGTACACCCAATGAGCAAGGAGGCGATAATGCCCATTTGCCAGGTTGGCGCGGGAAGACAGAGGAACCCATTGGGACGATACGGGTGGCTTGTTTGAAGAAACTCTTTGCAGGCGAGGGTACTCATCCGAACGTTACTATCTGAGAAAGAGGTCCAGCAGCGAACTCTATATGGAGACAGATTGTCACTCAAATATATCTGTGGAAATCAGCAATCAGTATGCGATTAAAATAATGGAGAAAGAGTTGGTGCACCGTTCTTCTTTTGTTTTTCTATTCTTTTTCATGGATTGGCAAAACACTAAGGTTCATAACCTGTCGTGGGCACTTATTGCATCAAGTTCAAAAATTCAAAGCACAAAGTTCGTAAACTAAATCGAATATGGATTTGTCCACGCTTGTCTTATCATCTTCCACTCTAGCTGCTAGGACTCACCTGATAGTAGTTGTCCCGAAAAGATTGTGAACCAAAAATTATCAACACATTAGTTTAACTTCGTCCCAAATCCAGTCTAAGTCAGGGTGATCCTTGCATTAATGCATAAGCATCACAAGCATGTCAATGCAAATCTGCTCAATAATATTCATATGTACAGTTACACAGTTCAACAACTTAGGAAGACGTCAATGCATACATATGCTTGAGTTGATTTATTATTTTTGTCTTTTGAATACAGAGATTAATGGACGATTGCATTAGATTCCCTATACCTTTGAGGCAATTTAGGGGGCCAAACATTTTAACAACACATTATGTGAAATGATGAAGAAGTTAATCATCTGCCTAAAATATGCTAATACATTCAGTGATCTCTTCATTCATTTGCATCTTGAAGACCAATTGCAAGGTACTCTCCTAAATTTCATACAGGGAAATTAAATGTGCTCCCACAATGTGTCCCATGTAGCAGGCCCTAGATTGTTGCCTTTAGTTAAAAGAGATTGGGAGGGTGACACGACGCCACGATCAATTTCCTATCCAGCAAGAGATTGTGCATCTCTGTTCCATTAATATGGTTCGTACCTTTCACAAGTCAAGTAAACGGTTAATAATTTATTTTCGCTGTACAATTCCACAGACAAAGAAATGATTTTAAGAATAATATCACAAGGTGTTCTCTCGTCGGAGAGGGCTTATAAAGGAGCTGGCGGGACCTTCTGTCGGCAAAGAGTGGAGATTACGCTTCAATGTTCCACCTTCGATGCAGAA
Organism: Nymphaea colorata; assembly: GCF_008831285.2. Classification (NCBI taxonomy): domain Eukaryota; kingdom Viridiplantae; phylum Streptophyta; class Magnoliopsida; order Nymphaeales; family Nymphaeaceae; genus Nymphaea; species Nymphaea colorata. Next base: position 8,912,295 of record NC_045141.1, on the reverse strand, counting down.
ATTTGGATGGGGAACTCCCATCGGATGCAGTCGTCAAGGTTCCAGGAGTGATTTCGCTGGGAAGATGAGAGGTTAGCAACAGATGCAAAACTTCATTCGGGTGGTGTCTGGTGCCAATTTATTTCCTGCCTAGAAGATGAAGCGTCAACCTGTTTTCTCTTTTAGAATCGATCACCTTCCACGTACCTGTTGCCTTCCTCGGTTCATCTTTTCTACCTGCAGCAGTTTGGAAATGAGTTTCCTCAACTACACCAGCGATTGACATTACCATCAGTCCCAAAGATGTGTTTTTTAGCAAACACATTGTGTGATATATGTCCAAAGATTTCATCATTACGGCGATTTATATGGCACTTTTCACATTAGAAAAGGAAATGAAGCAGAAGAATATGGTTTAAAGAATAAGATGTTTTAGTCTCCCATGGGCGCCTTAGTTCCTAAGACCTAGCTTCTGCGCGCACACACATACACATGCACATACACACCAAACAGCTTCTACTTGAAATTCCATCAAAAGTGATGCACTTGGCCAAAATGGAACCATAAAAAAGGTTTTTGTTGCAGATTAACACGTTTCTACTTGTAGGAAGTTTGGTTTCAGATCATTTTGCCTTGGGAAAAGGAATTTGGTAGACCTGCTACATGCGCTTATGGATTTCCTATTCTTGATTTGTGTTGTTCGCTTTGCCATCATTTGCTCATTTGTAGGGAAAGTAAATGAACTTGCTGATGAGTGGTGTACATAGGAATGGTGGATTAGGGGCTTCCATCTGGTGCTTCGGGTGATGAAGGCTAATAAAGGTGAAAGTTAAGATGCCAAAAAACTGCTGAAACGATTGAACCTTTATTTGCTTGCAAAATTTTTTTGGCATGGAATTTTGAAAAACACTTAACAGGACTTCAACAAACCAAAGAGGAAATCTAATCTCTGGATTTATTTTAATCTGTGTGGTCTTTTGATTGACGTATGTATTTTTAAGGAATCATGGATTAGCAATTTTTCATGCTTAGAAATGTGGAGTTAATTCCTTGGTCCACTTTTTTTTTTTCAGAAAAATGGCAAACCTCCAGCAATGATGACATAAAGCAGATGGCAGATGTTGCCACCTTGATTGAATATGAAATGCCTAATATGGGTGACTATTTGTGGTTGTAAGGACTTGTCCATTATTGTTCTTTTCCGGAATTACTTTCTAGAAAATTGTCTCCCCTCATTGGATGGATCACTATAATTCAATCTGATTAATCCTACTACCTTTGCACGCATTTTCTGATATATATTCCACCCTTGAAGAGGAGTTACTGCTTCTCCTAGCTTCTGATGATCCAATAAAGACACCATCTTACGTTGTAATAAAGTTATTGGTCTTCTGCATGTAATGGAGGAATTGTTGTTTGTCATATACAAATTGATATACCATGTAATCGTTATGTACATCTTCCAAAAAATAAAATAACAGTGATATTGTTGATTACCAAATGGTAACAGGGATGTTTCACCCTCCTTCACTGTGGATGAGTACTATAAAATTCTGTCACTCCCAAGAAACCAAACAGCCTCTATCAATTTTCCATGTAGCACCCCCTCCCTTGAACTTCAAGATGCCTCTTGGATCATTGACTCTGGAGTAGGTCGACACAATTGTGCTGATAGCTCTATTCTCTAAAACCTAAAACCGTGTCATAAGCCTGTTAACCTACCTATTAGAAATCTATTCTTGTTCACCAAGTTGGTGACTTCCCCTTCGAGTCATTCACACTTGATAATGTCATTCGTATACCCCCATTCAAAGTAAACCTCCTTTCAGTCGATCAACTTACCAAAACATTAAATTGTTATGTAACTTTTTTTTTTTTTACATTGTGTTATGCAGGACCTGGTGTTGAGGATGACGATTAGTCGGGATAAAGAAAACGTGACTACAATCTTCAACTTGTGGCAGCAACTCTACAAAACTGTTTTGCTGTTACCACGTCTCATGAACTTTGGCACAAATGATTTAGTTATTCTCTCTACGTCTCTTTAAGACTAATTCATTGATACTTTTGTTTGAATTGTGGTTTAAATAAAGAGTACAGTTGTGATGTTTGTCATCGTGCAAAACAAACTTGTTTGCAAACCGATTCAAGTAATATTTCTACATTTGGGGACCTTACGCATAGTCCACATTGACAGGTGCACATTATTTCTTGATGAGACACAAATTTGAGACGTTGCACCTTATGAACTTTTTTTTTTTGCTTTGATAAAAAATCAATTTGAGGTCCCAATCAAGAATTTAAGATCAGATAATGACATGGAGTTTTTCTCAAAATATGCAAACCTTTCTCAAGGAACAAGGAACCGTACACCACCATAATTGCATTGCACATTACAGCAAAACAGTGTGATATAACAGAAATACCAAAACGGTGTGATATAACAGAACTACCAACACCTTGAAGTTGCAAGAGCCCTCTGGTTTGAAGCAAATCTACCCATTCATTTTTGAGATGAATGTTTCTGATGGCCACATACTTAATCAATCATCTTTCCACTCCCACTTGAGGTGGAAAATCACCATTTGAAAATTTTATTTGAAAAAAAAAACTATCTTTTAAACATTTGATGGCGTTTTGGACTCTTTGCTATGCAACAAATAATGATCAAAACAAAGAAAATTTTGATCCAAGAGCACATTGATGAATACTACACTACAAGACAAACGAGCATTTCTGGTGGTATTTTAGCACTACTAAACATTATCAATGGCACACAAATAATGCCACAAAGAGCATCACTGACCGGACCACCACTACCTTTTTTTATGGCGTTAAAAGTTTGTGGCACTAAAAGTTTTATCTGACGCACGAAAAGCACCATAAAGGCTTCTTCATTGGCGCTAGATGCCAGAGTCAGTTTCGATTGTGGGAGCTCCTTTAGTGCCAGTGTTAATATTTAGTAGCGTGCGTTTTCTAGAGCCATTAATTTATTGTACTTTCGGCGCTATTTTAGCACCAATAATATTTTTTTTAGTTTTTTTTTTTTTGGCAAATATTTTCCACTAGCCTGCTCATTGAATACATGACTTCATGTCTTTAAAGTTTTAAACATACAGTAGAAAAACAAAACACAAGAAAAAGGTGAAAGAAATATATCACAAACACCCCCAAGATCTTATTATATGTTGAATTTTCAACAAAATCAAACAACATTGCAGGGATTTTGGTTCGAAGGAACACAAAAGAGAGAGAAACTAAGGAGAAGATTTCTCATCTACAAAAATTGAAGAAAAAAATATTTGTTAACTAAAATAATGCTAGAACTAAGAACAAGTGGCTTTAGAAGAACATAGCTGCCGTATGAAATCTTGAAGAAAAATTCTTGCAGAACAGATGCTCAGTCCAGCTTTATTCTGTCCATTTCACCAATTATTTCTTCAAACTGCAGAACCAGAACAAGAATGTTTTTTGCACTCATATTTGCGTTCAGAAAGGACAATAAATGATATAGCATGGATGCTTATATTATCAGTTACGAACAAGAAACAAGGTGGATGTGCGCAAGAAAAAGTCACCATAGTGCTTTCCTGACATGGATCCAACATGTAGGTATCCTAAAGAGGCAAAACTCAACAAGTCAGCAAATATTAACAACCATCATTTGATACTAGAGATCATGGACTTGTTAACTGCAGAAAAGTTGAAGAATACAAAACACAGTCAGGTACACAGTGACCTTCATGCCACAATTATGTCACTCATTGATTGCTATGTTCCAGTGCACACTTCGACCCACATGCTTACACAATGTAAAAGGGCTTTAATGGTGGAAATTCATATGGTAATAGACATTGTAGTAACAACCCCTGTTGAGTTGAGTGTTGAACTCATTTAAGGAGATTTCTAGGATATAGATTTTCCTTTAACCTATGTTTCGACTTCCTTACACAGGCTGTAATAGAAATGCACTAAGTACAGCATGGCCCTTTCAAAAATCAACAAGATGCAATATAAACACAAACACAAACATACATGCATACATATATATATATATATATATATATATATATATATATATTATGTTGTGTGTACACTGTACACTGTCAAATTATGTCATCTGCAAGCTAGAGTTTTCAGAAATCAGACCTTAAAATGTGGTGAATGTCCAAAACATATGATCGAAAATGTGTTTTGGACAGTAAATCACTTGTGACAATGTCAAAAACATATGAATCGAAAATGTGGTTTGACATCTAACTAAATCACACTTTTGACCTAAGATCCATAACATGTAAAAAACATATGAACGAAAAATGTTTTTGGACATCTAAATCACACTTCTTGACCCTAAGCACTCCATAACATGTTTATAAGCAATGTGCACACGATGAAAGAATAACCATCACATTTCTTCTAATCTATGCGACACGGACACGGCAGATTTGGTCATGTGCCGGCGTCGACACTTCGACACGCCGATTCCGACATGCGGACACGCTTGGATACGTTTTGGATCAGGACTGGGTCAGACTCGATCCGAACCTCTTTTATAACCCGACTTAAGTTTTAACCTCGATTTTTTTTTTACGTTTTCACCGTCCACCTTTACCCTCGAGACAGCAAAGTTCTTCAATGGCAGCGACGGCAACAAGGTCCGGTGATCGACGGCGACATCTGGCAGCAGCCGGTGACAGACAGGTAAGTGTTTTTTTTTTCATTTTGATATTTCACAGCTAGGGTTTCATGCTTCATTTGGGTTTTTTTTGCTTGGGTTTTTCTTGCCGATTTGGGGATGTTTTCATTTGAAAATTGGACGGTTAATCCGTCGATCTTCATCCTATTCTTCAATGCTATGTGTGATTTTGCCGATTTGGGGATTTGGGGATTTTGCCTTAGTTTTCTTTCTTATGATTTATGAGATTGTAAGAGTGAATTATTAATTTCATGTTTTTTTATTATCATTTTTATTTTTTTAATATAATATTCACCGTGTCCGCGTATCCTAAAATTTTGAAAATTACCGTGTCTGCGTACCCGTACCTGTACCCATATCCATGTGACATAGCTTCCAATAAAAAGTCAATCAAGCTGCAAAGCAACATCCTCAAATACTGTTTCATGACTAGGGTCAAACAATTAACAAACAGATTGTTAGAATCTGGCTTCCACAGCAACATTTTGAGCATAAGCCAAATTCCTTAAAGACATTGAACACGAACTTTCTTGGTCTTGATAAATAACTTTTGAAATTCAAGGCTTGAGTACCAGATCTTTTCTGTTTTCTGAAGAATCCAGTCTAGGGGAATCACAAAGGCATCCAGCTTTGGCAAGACCATCTGAAGCAAGAGTGTGCTCTTTAGTTTATTTTTGAAGTTCAGCCACAAAATGGTCCAACTTCTCATATAGTAGTTTTGTTTTTAAGTTGTCTACCTGTCAACAAACAAGAAAACGAAGACAATGAACCTCTGAAAAAAAAAGGTAAGAAAAGAAGTGAAAATGTGTCTTTAACAGCCACCAAGTATTTACGCAGCAAGGAACAGACACTAAGGCCAAATAAAAGAAGAAAAATGTTTCAATCTCTAGAAAATGCTGTTCATAAAAGCTTAAATTATATAATGAATAGTTTAGTATTTATACAAAACCAAAAAATAAAGAAGAGGCTAGAGAGGACTAGCCGTTGGAACTAGCGAATGGCTAGAAAAAAAAAACTAAAAAGTAAAAACTGAAAACTAAAAAGCTAAAGACTAAAAATCTATATACAAGAATGCATAATAATACATATACATTAACCTATAGACACATGCATGATACATACATGAATATAGATTGTTAAGAATAGGGCACATGTATGCATATATTACCTATATTTATGTATGTACATTACATATATAGCTATAGGCTGATATATGTATTATTGTTAATAGGTGTCTTTTGTAGACATTTTTACGTTTTTTTATTTTTTTATTTTTATTTTTTTGTTCTTTGTTCTGGCCGTTGGCTAGTCCCAAGGGCTCTCTTATGAGCCGTTGGAACTAGTCCAACGGCTAGTTCTCTCTAGTCTTTCCCTTCTCTTGTATAAATATCTCACTATTCATTGTACAAAGTAGGCTGTTATGAACAACATTTTTCTAGTAATTGAATAAAGGATTCTTATTCTCCCACTTCGCCATGGTGCCTATTTTCTGCTACATATTCATTTGGTGGTCTGCTGAAGTCACATTTTCATAGTATCAGAGCCATGGTTGAGCTGATTCTTCATAAGATTTCTGAAGCTGGGTTGTTGTTTCTATTCCTCAAGACTGAATCATCAGACTTCTACTTGTTCGTCGCTATCATTCTCACGTGGCGCACCTATTTGTGGAATCTTCTCAGAGATTGTCTGCTTCCAAGTTAAGTTTTCTGCAAAGGATATTCAACCCAAACAGCAATTGCTGCACTTCTGAGAAAGGATATTCAACCCAAACAGCACCTCAATATTCAGCTGTTTTAATCCTGGTTTATTGCTGCACTCCAAAATATCTGATTTTAGGCAGAATCTGGTCTGAAGTTATTCTAGCCTCAGTTGTTGAAACTGATTTCTCTAAATCTGAAGAAATCAGTTGATCATGATCCACCAACTGTTCGAGAAACGTCCACAGTATTACTTAGTCCTCTATAGCAGTTTCCATGGAGGATTCCAAAATTTTGATCGAGGGAGGGAACTATCATGCTCCATACAAGCACGATGAAACTAATTATACGTTAAAAGCTAAATGTTACGAGACACACATCAAAGGAAAATACTTGTGGGTCTTCATAAGAGGTACGTCTATTTCTCCTCCTCTCAAGTTAACTAAAGTAGAAAATGGGATTTAGAAAGAATTAGATGAAGTAAAAAGACAAAATATATGAATGAATGATATAAGAAGCTAGATGATTGGGAAGCTAAGAACTCAAGGATTAAAGAATGGATTTATGAAAGCATCAAACTTAAAATTGCCCAAAATCTCATGTACTATAAAAGGGCAAGTGAGGTATGGGAATACCTCAAATGAATGTTTACTCAAAAAGACATGGCCCGAAAGTATCTATTGATTCAAAAAGTTCAAAATATCAAACAAGGGGAGAAAAATGCAAGAGATTACTTTATAGAAATCTCTAATGTTTGGAATGAGTTAGATCAACTTAGTCCTAAACTAGGAATGGATTGTAAATGTCATGAGATTAGAAAAGATGAAGTTGATGAATTTAGATTTTTTTCAATTTCTTCAAAGGCTAATACCCAAATTTGAGCAAATACGATCAGCCATATTATCCTTAGCTTCTCCTCCCTTATTCATGAACTTTTTACCAAATTAAGTAGAGAAGAGACTAGAATGAATTCATCCAACAAAATTGATTTCCAAACAAGAAGAAGAAAAGTTCTAGCCGCTTCTAGTTCTAGACCCAGAAACAACATTAGATCTTATAAAACCCCTCGTTTTAAAAATAAAAATAAAGGAAATATAAGGTTGTTTGTCATTTTTGTCATGAACGGATCACATAAAACCTAATTTCCCAAAATTGAACAGAAAAAACAATGAGGGGCCGTTTGATGGATGGAAATTTATTTCTGGAAAAAAATTTCATTAAATAAATTTCTGGAATTGATGAAACGGAAATATTTTTCCGTTTTTCCAAAACCAACTCTTGTTTGTTACGGAGCAATTATTTTTCTAGAAAAATATTTCTTCGTTTGGTGGAAATGGTGAGGAAGAAGAGGAAGGAGGGAAGGAGGGAGGAGGAAGAAGGGAGCGAGGGAGGAAGGAGGAAGAATGGAAGAGAAGGGAGGAAGAAGGAGGAGGAGGGAGGAAGGAGGAAGAATGGAAGAGAAGGGAGGAAGAGGAAGAAGGAGGAGAGGAAGGAGGAAGAATGGAAGAGAAGGGAGGAAGAGGAAGAAGGAGGAGGAGGAAGGAAGGGGTTTGGGAGGGAAGAGGAAATATCCTTTTATTTGCTATAATTTTTGTGGTGGAACGATTGACGGGAGTGGTCAATCGGTCGGAAGCGGCGGCGATGGCGGATTCAGCAATGAGTCCGGAGGAGGCCAGGGAGGCGGGGGAGGGAGCAGTGAGCTGTCACCGAGGGAACAGGACAGGTTCCTACCCATCGCGAACGTGAGTAGGATCATGAAGAAGACGTTGCAGGCGAACGCCAAGATCTCCAAGGATGCAAAGGAGACGGTGCAGAATGGGTTTGGGGGTGGTGGGGTTTATGGGGGCATGCCGATGATGATGGTGGGCCAGAATTAGGGAGGGGTTATGTACGAGCAGACGGGAAGGATGGTAGGGAGCTATCAGATTCTGGTGGCCAGAAAAGGTGGGTCCTTAGTCGGAGGAGCGCCGGCGGGCAACAGACCAGGCCAGAGGTTAATTACGGAGGGGAAACCAAACCCCTTCTTCCTTTTGCAGCATTGTCCTCCTCCCTCCTTCCTTCCTTCTTCTTCCTCTTTCCCCTTCGTGTGAAATCCTTCCTTCTTCCCTTCTTCTCCTTCCCTTCCCTTCTTCTCTTCTTCCTTCTTCTCCTTCCTTCCTTCTTCTTTCTTCTCCTTCCCTTCTTCCTTCTTCTTCCTCCTCCTTCCTTCTTCCTTTCTTCTCTTCCTTCCTTCTTCTCTTCTTCTCCTTCCCTTCTTCCCTTCTTCTTCCTTCCTCCTTCCTCCTTCCCTTCTTCTTCCTCCTTCGCTCCCTTCTTCCTCCTCCTTTCTTGCCTTCTTCCCTTTTTCTTCCTCCCTTCTTCTTCCTCCTCCCTCCTTCTCTTCTTCTTTCCTCCCTCCTCCTCCTTTCTTCCCTTCTTCCTCCTCCCTCCTTCCCTTCCTCCCTTCTTCTCCTTCCCTTCTTCTTCCTCCCTCATTCCCTTCTTCCCTTCTTTTTCCTCCCCATCCATTCTTCCTCCTTCCTCCAACGGTCAAAAAAAAATTTCTGAAAAAATTTTTCCACCCCTCTAGCTGGAAAAATTTTCCCAAAAATATATTTCCGGAATCACCACCAACGGTCAAAAAAATTATGCCATGTTTGATGGATGAGAAATATTTTGAAAGTTTGAATTTTTTCTCCTCCGCTACAGTACATTTCCAGCCCATCAAACGGCTATGGAGGGAATTTTATAAAGGAGGAGACTCGTATTCTCAAGGTGGGCAACACAATCTTAGACAATTTGATCAAGCTCTCAAGGAGATTGTAAATGTTCAAGATGAAGGATGTGATCTTGTATCAATCTCCTTAACATTAAACCAAATTATGACGACTCTTCAACATATGTTAAAGGAGTCAAATTCCGGAGCTCCAGCAACAACGACATCCACCTCCAACACTCCTAGTATGGTCCATTGGCTTTTAGATTCCAGTGCTTCATTCATATGACACCTAATATATCCTCTTTGACCAAGTTTGAACAAGCAAAAAAAGAATCAAATGTATTTACCGCCGATAGAACATCTTTGAATGTTAAAAAAGTTGGAAATTTTGAAAAAGAATTTGAAGAAATAAAAAAATTCTTTATATCAAAAGTTAGTTTGTTCCTAAACTTAATCTTAACTTACTTTCTGTCTCTCAAATTTTAGATTTTGGTTTTGATATGGTTTTCTCATCAAGTAAATGTTTGGTATAGGATCAATAAACCGAGAGATTGATTGGGGAAAGTTTTAAAAAGGGAGATATTTACTCTATTAGCAATATATGTGTTACCAAAGAAAACTTTTGGGACCACATCAAAAATGTTAACATCAATGTTTGACATCAAAGATTATGTTATTTAAATATCAGAAAATTATTTATAATGACACCCTTTCAAGGATTTTTGTATTGAGAATGTTAAATGTAATGATTGCATACATGGGAAAACGAAATCTTTATCTTTTGGACAAAGAAGTTTCTTTTCTTCAATGCCCTTTGAGCTTGTTCATTCTGATGTATGGGGGTCTTCTCCTATTATGTCAAAAGGAGAGTTATCTTATTATGTGATCTTTGTTGATAATTTCATTAGTATTGTTGGAGATATTTCTAAGATTCAAATCTGAAGTATTTGACGTGTTCAAAAACTTTCAAAACTTGGCAAAAACGCAATTTGACGCTAAATTAAAAATCCCAATAACCGATTCTGGAGGTGATATATTTCAAATAAATTTAAAAGATATTTGAAAACTATAGAATAGTTCATCAAAAATTGTATATAAGAATACCTCCACAAAATAGACTTTCTACAAGAAAACATAGACACATAGTGGAAACAATAAGAACCTTACTTATTGCAAAAAATATACCTAAAAACTTTTGGGCTGAAGCAGCCCTTGCTTCTGTTATCTCATAAATAAGATGTCTTTAAAAGTTTTAAAGAATACAACTCCTTTTGAAAAATTATTTAAATATGAACTCGATTTCAATAGACTTCGAATTTTTAGATGCAAATGTTTTGTCTTAAATGACAAGACCAACAAACTAGTTCAAAGGTTAATGCATGTGCCTTTATTGGTTATTCTGAGACAAAAAAAAGACTAGAAATGCTATGATCCAATCAAAGACAAACTCATAGCTTTAATAAACGTAAAATTTAATGAAGAAGAAAATAGATTTGAAAAATGTAAAGAACCACAAAACAACAAGTATTCTTTTTTAATCAAGTATCTCTCCCAACTTGATGATGAAATGTATGATGATAGTAATATTAATGATATAAATGATGGTGGGGTATCCGAAGACATAATTACATATCATAGAAGAAACCGAAAACAAAACATTGGTGAAGAAAAACACCAATGAAACTCTTGAACTTCAATTTCCACAAAAATCTACTTCAAATGAAGACAACCTTAGAAGATCCACTAGAAATATAAGGCAACCAATAGGTTTGTGTCATATGAGATATTTTTCTCAACATATAGAGCTAGAATCAGTGCCATTCACTCTCCCTTTGAACTATTGTCACATATATCGTGTATGGGTATTATATGGCGAAGAATTTCTCAGTTATAATACGGCAAAGTTGTATATCTTAGGAAAATCTCCGCAAACTTTTAAAAAAACTTAAAACATTTAATAAATCCTAAAAATTATAAAAAAATAAAAAATATTTAAAAAATATGAAAAAAATGCGTATAATATGCGTTTTTTCACGTTTTTTATTTTCTGACGTTTTTTTTTAAATGATGCATCTAATTGCCGTTTTATACGACTGACTTATTTCTCAGGTATTATACGTGTTTTTTTCAAATAATACTTGTTTTATGTGACAATGTCTCTTCCTTCTTCTTCGTAATCCCCTCTCTTAGCCATTAATCCCTTCCTCCTCATCCGAGCCAAAGTATTAACTCCTAGATTAGCCCCCTCGCCTTGGAGTCTTGTAGCTAGGTTCCCTCCAAGGCTAGTAAGTGTCGGCTGCATATAACCCCGCGGCCATTGTCCCAGCCAACCTCCCTACACCACCAACATCAGCCAGGCAGGCCGACACCAAACTCCATCATCTTCCCCAGGCGGGCCGAAAAACGTAGGTGCCCTCGCCACCGTTGGCAACTCTCCCTCGCGGTCTCTCCGCACCCGTTGCCGAACCTTCGTCGCAGACATCTCGGCGACCTCGGCCAGGCGGGCCGACTCCGTCGCCACCACGCCCCCGTTGTCAACACTGCACCAAGGCCAATCGTGGCCCATAGCGGTAGCGGCCACCCTAGACGCAACGTCCTCGCCCCTTCGGTGCACTCGACCCGGTGGGTCGAGCTTCTCGGATCATGCTCCAGCGTCACCCTCGGCCAAGCAGGTCGAATCTCTTGAGGCACCATCGGCAGCATCCTCGGACAGGCGGGCCGAGCCTTCGCAGCAGCAGCATCGTCCTCGGCCAGGCAGGTTGAGCCACAACGGCGTCAGTGCTACCCTGGCCAGGAGGGCCGTGCTCCATCTCCAGCAGCTTCCGCCCCCGTCACCCTTCACCGTGGTAGACTACCCTCCTCATTCGGTAGTCTACGATTCTGTAAGTTTGTTTGGGTCAAGTCTTGTGAGTCGTGAGTGGATCCCATGTCCCTCGCAGTCGTGTCACCCTTCCCTCCTAGTGCTTGTAGTAGGTCTAAAACCGGGATTGGGTTAACCATACCTGTATCCTTGTCCCAAGGTAGAGTCAAGCCGGGGTTTCTGTCCAGCGGGTTATTTACTTTGTTGTTGTTTTTAGTGTCTTGAGTCTTAGGAGTCGGTCCGTAGGCTACCCTGAGTGATCTTGGGTAGAGGATTTGGCTTAGGGCAGCGGTTCCACCGGCTTTAGGGTCTGGGTCCTCAACATATCTCTTGGTCGTGACATTCTGGCCAGCCAACTGATGGGTTGCAGCTACTATCCATAGCCTCTACGAGGTGAGTTGGTGCGTCATCCCTGGGTGTATGCCCTTTGCTGACCAAGGCAGGTGGAGCTGATAGAGCCTTGAGTAGGTTCACATCACTAGGCTCCTCGTTAATTGTAAATTTGTGATAAAGTCATGCACAAGTAAGATTTTGTCTAAAGTTATGTATTGATAGGATTCAGTGCAGATATAGGTCTCGTAGTATTGGATAAGTAGCAAAGTAAACCTAGCTGATAGCTAAGCTAGCATGTAGTACTACCATTTGAAAGTGCGTAGAATGCTGCTAAGTGCCTAGATGCTAGTAGCCTATGCATTTCAGTTGACAAACTAAGTTTTGTCCATGTAACATGGGTATGAGAATCTGAGATAACTGATAAGGCTCTAGTACCTGCATTGATGCACCAAAACCACAACGCAGACACATGACAGTACATTTTGGATTGGGTTTAGGTTAGACCCAATCCAAAGCGAGTTACCTTTATCTTAACAAGAAGTTGTCGGTGGCCAATGTCCGTTTCCTCTCCCCTTTCAACCCTTCCACTAAGTTATAGATCCTTCAGTGAGACACAATTACAAGCAAGCAGCTTTGGTGTCTATCACAATAGCTTTGGTGGACCAACCAGAGAGAGAGAGAGAGAGAGAGACCTGATGTAAATTTTGTATTATTTAACGATCTTTAGTTTTGTATTATTTTGTCAGTCTTTCTGTGACTGTATATAATAATGCATATGTTTATATATGTGACTGTATATAATAATATTTTGGTTGCATTTTATTAGCTTTTACATTTTTATTTTTTATCTTTTTTCATTTAGAGTGCTTACTCCAGCCTAGGCATGCCTAAGCTCTATGGTCTACTCATTGCCTCGGCTCCATCTAGTTCTCTAGTGACATACACTAAGGCACTTGAGAATGTAGCACCCGCAACACCTATGAGAAGGCCAAGCATGAAGGCAGTTGGCAAAGACTTGGAATAATGGGGTGGACATTAGATGTTGAATTGGGCCAATGATGGAATGGCCATTTGATAGCAAGTTAGTGACTTAGCAGGTTGGCATGGCCTGGTGCTAAGGGCTTGGCCATGCTACATTGAGGTATGATTCATGATAGCATGTGGTGTAGCAGATGAAACTCATAACTTGGCTTGTGGGGACTGAAGATGGGTGACCAAGTGGGAATATGAAAACTGCGCATATGCACAAACTTGTTGGCAATTGAAGGCCAATGATGAGTAGAGACCATAGTCACAGAAAACACGTTTTTTCCAAAAAGAAAAATGTGAAAAATTAAATGGCCGCCTAAAACTTAGAAAAAACATGGTTTTAAAAAAAAAACGTTACAAACGAAAAAAAACACATTTTTAACGCGTTTTTTCGTGTTTTTTTAACTTTTTTTTAATGCCAAACAATTTTTTTTCATTTTCTATTTTTTATTTGTTGCAAATCTACTTATCTTGTGATGTTTGTGTTATTAGTTTCTCACTTATTTTATTTTCCCCCCATTTTTAGTATTTTAAAATTTTTAAAAATTTACCATATTTTCCCCTTTTTCTTCACTTTTTTCAAGCTCTCCGTATTATACCCGAGGAAAACCTCGATGTTTAAAACTCGAGACGTTATTTGTGACTATGGTAGAGACAACTCAGCCAATGCTTAGCACTCGGCTCCTAAAGAGATGGACTGAAGGGTACGTATTGGCTGGTAGTTGAGCAGCACAAAATGGTAATTAGCCATATCAAACAAAGAGGAACAAGGTTTCTGGCATTTGCTTGTGGCGCCAACCTGAATGAAGTTGCAGCCAGAGGAGGTGCCACATACACTATGTAACTACTTTATGACTGCCTAGGTCCTATTTATGGTCGACATGGACACTTATGTGGCAGATTTTGGAGTGTTTATACATGTATTATGTTCTTTATATTTCTATTACTGATTTTTCAAAGCCCTAGCCTGGGTTGCCTAAGTGTGGAGATGGGGTTGTGCCTTAAGTTCGCTGAAATTTTGTTGGCTGTGTACTTGAAACCTTTTTGGCTTTGAAGGGAACATCAGCTGCTAAGCTTTCGTTAGGTTCTGGAGAGCCTTAGACTACGTGGATGCTTATAAATTACCTAAAGTTTCCCATGACAGTAGCAGTGCTTGGCAGACCTAATGTTGTGGACATGTTCATATGAGCTACAACCTCTCTTCCTCTTTAGATAGTTCTTTAAGATAGTGCTGTATATACCTCAATATGTTTCGTAAAGCTCGGTTTTTACTTGAAATTTGTTAATTTCCTTTATTGATGATTCTTTTGTATCTATGCATTTTTTAGATTTATTGATTAATGTTATGCGGTTAGTCAAGGTGTGCAAAGTCAAAACTTCTCTAGGTGAATTGTGATTTAGGAGAATAGGGTGTTTCTGGTTCTTGTGTACCATCAAATTCATAAGCTTAACTTAATAGTTTGGGTTCTTATGATTGTGTGTCAGCTAAAAAGTTTGTTTCAAGTGTCTTTATTGTATTGTTGAGAGCTAGAGATGCATTTAGGTCATCTTATTTAACTCTTTTTTTTTAGACTTAAATATCTTTTAGTGTTCATTTCCTTAGAAAATGTTGTGCAGGTCTTTTTTTTGGTAAGACTTTTAATAGTAAATATCATTTGGAAGAGATGACTTCATATCATCTTACTAATACTTTTCTAGAAACTTGAGTATCTTGGAATGGGAGTTTCACTCACTCTTTCTTGGTCATCAGAGAGAGAGAGGGAGGAGAGACCATCATGCTTAATTAGCAAAACATCTAACTAATTTCTGTTTTGGAAACTTAAATTTCTTTTCCCCATATATCTGTGTGGCTAAATACAATTAAATGAGAATACATGTTAATCAGCAAGGGTGCGGCGAGGGTGTATAATTGTATATATATAATATATTTATTATATATATATATATATAAATGTGTGTATTCATAATATATATAATTTTAGATTGTTTCTTAGCTTAATCTGTCCTTTCTTTTTACTTTTATTACTGTACATAAAGAAAGAAAGGTACATGGAGACCAAAAAAATGGAAAATATTTTGAACTTGCATAAGAAAGGACACAAGGACACGGTTGGGGTGCGTGTTGGAGCTGCACCAGCACCAGCATCGTGTTGACATGGGTGCGGCCTCTTTTTTGAAGAGTCTGTGTGACATGACATCTAATTAATTTCTCTTTTGAAAATAAAATTTTCTTCCTCACATAGCTGCGAGGTAAGCTATAAGCATATATATAAATGGGAGTATGTACATATATATATATATATATATATATATATATATATATACATACATATATGCACTGACCTGTACCCACACCCAAGTCTCTTGACAATGCTCTGGACTGGTGGCATACGCATATACACTCTCTTCAAGTTGGGCATACATATCAAACATGCCAACTTGGATACATTTCTCTCGAACGAAGTTGAAGATAGAGCGTTCGTCAGAACATCAGTAGCTTGGTCTTCAGACTTCATGTAAGGTAAGACTAACTCTTTAGCATCAATCCTTTTACGAATGAAGTGACGGTCAACTTAACATGCTTTGTTTTGTCGGTAGTACAGGGTTGTTGGCTAAGTTGATTGTAGACTTGTTGTCACAGTACATCTTCATAGGTCCTTCAATCACTATCCCGATATCAGTCAGCAATATTTTTAGCCATAGTAACTCTAACACTCTCATAGCAATAGCTCTATACTCTGCCTCAGCACTAGATCGAGAATACACATCCTGTCTCTTGCTCCTCCAGACAACAAGATTTCCTCCCAAGTAGACACAATACCCTGTGGTAGACCGTCTAGTATCAGCACAACCTGCCCAACTGCATCGGAATACCCCTCGATTTCTACAGTCTCTTGTTTCACATACAAGAGTCCTTTGCCAGGATTTCTCTTCAAATAGCATAATATTCTATCCACAGCCTTCAGGTGTGCATCAGTAGGTACATGCATGAATTGACTCGGTACATTCACCGCAAAAGTGATATCTGGTCTCATAAGGGTAAGATAAATCAACTTTCCAACCAGACGTTGATATCTTCTTCTTTCAGAGACTCCATCTCTAGATCTTTCATATCATTAAAGGTCAATCACCTCTCCCAATCTTTTTTCTTTTTACAGGTATGATCTGCATCTCTAAGATACTCAGTTGCAGATCTTGATATTCAGCAGTACTTTTTTTTTTTTTTTTTTTTTCTTCATAAAGTCATTCTTTTTTCTTCATAATGTGTTATTTTGATTTCATGTTTCTTCGTCTGAGTCGTTTGAACCATGTTCTGGGCGACTGCTTGAGGCCACATAAGGCCTTTTTCAGCTTACAACATTTCTCTGGTTCATCATATCCTGGGGGCATACACATATACACTTCTTCTTCGAGATCACCATTGAGAAAAGCATTCTTAGCATCGAGTTGGTACATCCTCCACTCTTTCATCACAGCTAGGGACATAACAACTCTAACTGTCTTCATTTGCAACTAGAGCAAAAGTCTTTAAGTAATCAATCTCATATTTTTACTAAACCCCTTGGCCACAAGACGAACTTTGTATCTTTCAACACTTCCATCTGGTTTATACTTAATGGTATACACCCACTTGGAACCAACCAAGTGAGCCGCCTCAGGAATCTTCACAACTTCCCATGTCATGTTTCTTCTCAAGCTTCCATTTCTTCTTTCATAGCATCAGCTCACTTGGAATCACTTTGAGCTTCAGCAACGACCTGAGAATCATAGCCAAAAAAAGAAAAGTTCTTCATTTCTCAGGGCAATGAGAAGTTCTTCATTTTCTTTTTCAACCCCATCTTGAGTCTTCAAGGTAGGACTTGGTTCATCCAGGAAGGAATGGCATTGGGATTGGAAGTAGACCTCGCACCATTAGTTACCTCATCTGTCCGAGCACCTCGTCTAGAGTAGACCTGTCCAAACAAACATGACCTTCCTTCTCAGTTCCGGTGTCACACCCTTCCTCCTTCTCAGGTTCTTCTTTCTTGTATCCAAAAAATCTGTAAATTGAATCTCCTGACTCTGAGAATACTCTTCCCTAACCACAGACTTCTCCCTCTGAAGAGGATTCTTACAAAAGTAAGAGGCATGTTCTAAGAATGTAACATCCTTGTAACATAAACTCGACCAGCGGTAGGATCAAGACACCTATACCTTTTCTGAGTAGGAGAATACCCAACAAACACACCCTTTATAGATCGGGGATAAGTTTCTTAACATTGGGATGTGATCATGAATAAAACACACACAGCCAAAAACACGAGGGGGAGGAGAAAAGGTTGACGACTTCCCGAAGTAAAGAATGGGGAGTCCGACCATTCAGCACATGACTGGGCATGCGGTTGATGAGATACGCATTAGTAAGAACTACATCACCCCAATAGTGTTTGGGAAGATTCCTTGAAACAAAAGGGCTCTGGTGACATTAAGAGCTGGCGATTCTTCCTCTCAGCCACCCCGTTTTGTGGGGGAGTATAATTACAGGACGTCTCATGAACAATCCCCCTTTTCGAAGGAAATCCTCGACTGACTGACACATATACTCACGGGCATTATCTGAACGAAAGGTTTTAACAGTTCCACCATATTGAGTTTGCACAAGTAGAATGAAGGACTCTATGATATGAGGTATCTCACTGCGATCTTTTAACAAGTACACAAAGGTGGTCCGAGAGAATCATCAATAAAAGTTATAAAATATTGAAAACCTTGAGGGTATGAATTCCCAAAGGCCTCCACACATCCGAGTGAACCAAGAAAAAGCTTCATTAACACAACTAGTAGAAATATGGTACGAAGCCCTCACATGTTTGGCAAACTGATATATATCACAAGAAATCAAAGACAAGTTCAGAGTGGAAACAAATCGGGAAACAACTATTTCAAAATGCCAAAAGGTAAATGCCCATGGCATTCATGCCTATACAAGAAGGACTGAAGACAATCTTTCTTCACTTTTTTGTCTTGCTGATCGCTGTCATAAGAGCCATGCCCACGTGTATGGAAAGATGATATAAGCTATCATACACCAAACCAATCCAATCCTCTTCCCTGTCGCCAAGTCCTGCAAAACACACGATTTGCAAAAAAATGAGTTCAAAATTCAGCTCTTTAGTAAGTTTACTAACTGACAAGAGATTTAAGGGAAGTTGAGGGACATGTAATGCTCCTCGCACATGAAACTTGTCCAACAAGGACGACTCCCTTCTCCTGCCACAAAGGTAGAGGAACCATCTACGAGAGATACTCATTCCCTTCCAAAAGATAGCTTATACTCATGAAACAATTTAGGGTTACCTGTCCTGTGGTGAGTAGCACCACTGTCCACAATCCATTCTCCCACACAAGCGTTACCTTTATCCCCTACAATGACAAAAGCTTGATTAGCTTTTGTCTCATCTAATGCCTCAACCTGATTGACATTGATCCGACCCAGATAAGCCCTCAGTTCACGAAGCTGTTCAGCAGAAATGGAGACCTTTCCTCCACTAGATTTTGTTTCCTCAACACAGTCGACTTCCCATTAGAAGACCTCCCTTTGTTACCCTTTTTCTCTGATGAAGATCCCAACAGAAATCCACAGTATGACCAGTCTTCTTGTAGTGAGTCATCTACGAAGAGATCTAGTAGTGCCTCCAGGACCATGACTAACAAGAGCAGATCTCTCATTATATGACATGAGATCCCTCTTTCCCCCAGTAGTAACCAGTCTTCTCTTTTCTTCAACTTCAACATGAGAATACACATCTGCAATACTCGGCACTTCTCATGAATTCAAAATCTGGCTTCTAACACCTTCAAACTCATCATTCAAACCAACTAAAAAGAGGAACACCCATTTTCCCACTCTTTAGCTACATAAAGTGCCTGATCTTGGGGACAGTGCCAAGTAACATCAAAATAATAGTCAAGATCCTCCCACTTGGCTTTCAAAGCCCCATAGTAATCTGCTACATATAAGTTCCTTGCCGAAGCTCATAGACAGTCTTCATTTGTTGGTAAGTCCAGATAGCCTTTTCTTCTGGCCATACATATTCTCTAAAATCACCCACATGTTCTAGCAGTCTTCTTCCGAAGACTAAGGGGTTGGATATCAGCGGAAATAGAGTTGAAAATCCAAGTGTTTACTTGATTATCCTCAAGAAACCAAGTGTCCACACACCACGTGTCTCGCCGGTTCAGGTTTCCTTCCATTGATATAGGCAATCCGACCGCGGGCAGCAATCCCCATAGTCATAGCGGCCGACCACGGGAGGTAGTTCTCCTTGGTAAGGCAAATAGTAGTGTCCTGAACGGGAACATTCTTAGTTCTATAAGCCCCGATTTCAGTTTGATCAGCATTATCAGTCGACGAGGAAGATGCTGCCATGACTACAGACCAGCCTGGCGGCGGGCAGCAGTAGTGAGTGATAGAGAGATTAGGGTTGGAACTTCACAAGCCCAAAAAATTTCCCAAACTCATCTGCTCTGATACCATGTAGAGAAACACGAGATATAGGAAAAAAGAATATGATGAACACGATGTAACATGGAAAACCCACAACAAGAGAAAAAAACCATGGATGAGGAGGAACTGGTGCCTACTAGCAACCAGACTCTCTCTCTCAAGATTTCATTAACTCTCTCAAGATTAGGGTTACAATCCTTAAGTAAGGCCCAACAAGGGCTACACGATGGATCGGGTATGGATCCTGACACGATCCCGAGAACATCTAACACTTTCAACAATATTATCTTGCCATTGTGTGTCAACCTTTGGTTTAGGCTAGCGATGTACTCTGGATAAGGCTGAAGCCTGATGGTTTTGTTATTTAATCAAAAGCCTTTTTCGTTTAGTTATGTAAATCAAATTATAACGATCCTTGAGAAGAAATTTGTTTAGAAACATAAGGGAGGAACCAGTTCTTGACTAATTGAGCGAGTGTTAACGTATAGTAAATGTGCAAGGTCCGACATTAGTTTTATGATGTCCATTTATCCCGTGCCCAATTATGAATGAGGACTTGCCTGCATGAAGCTAGAATCGCTGGTCAGCCATACAGTGGTAAATTCATTCCCGGGCCTGTACACTATGTCACATGAGTGCGGGTGCTGGTGCGACGTATCCAAAAAATTTGGGTTCCAGGGTGCGGCGAGGGTGTATATATATATATATGTATGTATTCATAATATATATAATTGTAGCTTATTTCTTAGTTTAATCTGTACTTTCTTTTTACTTTTATTACTATCATAAAGAAAGAAAGGGACAGGGAGAAGAAAAAAAAGTGAACTATTTTGAACTTGCATAAAAAAAGATGTGGTTGGGGTGCGATGCAAAAAAAAGATGTGGTTGGGGTGCGTGTCAGAGTTGCACCAGCACCAGCGTCGTGTCAACACGGGTTGGCCCCTTTTTTGAAGAGTCTGTGTGACATAGCTTGTACACACCGCCCTTCACACTGGGAGCTGGCCATGCCTAAAGTCGTTACCTTCACCGCATGTGGTCCGGACATACCATAACAGTCTCAAGTACCTTATGAACCAAAGAGTGAGCACTCGATCCAGCAACGTTGGCTTGTCAAACTCATGGTGTGTGATTTGTAGTAGAATACAAGAAGGGGCTGGACAATACCGCAACCGATTCACTATCACGGGTGGGCGAAAACTTGATGACATTATCCGTGATTAGCACAAACCTATGGGAAAGGATTGCACTTGAGCAGGACTTGGTTGAGAATCTTAGATTGCTGAAAGCAACATTAAAACAAAAGGCAGATTCTATCCCACATTATTCAGTTAAGGGCAGCATACTATGTCGAAAGGGTAAGGCAGTCATACCAAAACAGTCCGAGCTTACCTGAGAGCTAATACAACACTTTCATGACATCTGACAGTTGGGCATGAAGGAGTGGCCAATACTCTAGCACGAGTCAAAAGCCAATTCTGGTGGAAGGCATGAAGACTGAGATATGAGCCTATATTCAGTGATGCCAAATTTGTCAAAGGGAGAAGAGTGAATCTGTAAAACCGCCCGGGCACTTATGTCCATTGCCTATTCCGCAACAGCCATGGGTTGATATGTCCATTGCCTATTCCACAACAGCCATGGGTTGATATATCCATGGACTTTATAGAGACTCTACCTAGGGCTGAAGGCAAAGAAGTGGTTATGGTTGTGGTCGATAGGCTAACAAAATATAGCCATTTCGCCTCTCTTCCTCGTCATTACAATGGACCGATAGTGGCCAAGGTTTATCAAGATTATGTGGGAAAATTGCATGGTATACCTCATACCATAGTATGCGATCGTGACTCTATTTTTTTGAGTAATTTTTCGAAGGAGTTGATGAGGCTGGCTGGTACGAAGATTCACTACAGCACTGCCCATCATCCTCAAACGGATGGACAAAGTGAAGTTGTTAATAGGACATTGGAAACGTACTTGCGATGCTTCACGGGAGAAAGACCAACGACTTGGGTTAGACCTCTTGCTTGGGCTGAATGGTCCAATTCCAGCACTCACTCTACTATTGGGATCAGTCCATATGAGGCTCTCTATGGGTATCCACCTCCTTCCATACCACACTATGAGGAAGGCATGACGAGTGATGATATGGTTGACTGTGAATTACACAACCAAAATGAAATTGTGGACTCTCTTAGAAGAACATGGTTAAAGCTCAAGACCGAATGAGTCAAGTTACAATAAGGGTCGGAAAGATAGAGAATATTCAGTCGGCGACTACGTTTGGCTGAAAAGATTGGCTATGAGGCAACGTTCACTCATGGTCAGCCTATTCCAAATTGTTACCAAAATACTATGGACCCTTCAAGGTAATCCAACGGATAGGGAAAGCTGCTTATATGCTAGCCTTACCGGCTGAGGCAAAGGTACACCCAGTCTTCCATGTGTCAAGACTGAAACCGCATTATGGAGACTTACCGAATCAGATTGAGGACATGACAGGGCAGCAACCAGTTCCCCAACGACTATTACGCGACAGACAGGTAGAGCATGGAGGCCAACAAAGATCAGAGGTGCTGGTGGAATGGGAGGGGCAGGACAGAGGAACTCCATGGGAAGTATTAGAGGAATTAGTACAACGTTTTCCTCATGTACGACTTGGGGACAAGCTCAGTTCGAGGAGGGTGGAGTTGATGCACACCAATGGGAACGCGGACATAAGCATAGGGGCTATCACAGAGTAGGGGTATTATGCGTACGTATAGCCGACGATGCCAAGGGATAAGCACACAATGGGCCAGCAGCAGCAGATTAGGGACGAAGTCAGAGATGGATAGTTCGGACTGAAGAAGACTGCGTCAGCTGAAAGGAGCTGAGTCGGACTGGGCTCAACACAATGTGCGTCAGGATCAGGTTTAGCTAGCAAGAGCTCAGGCTAACCTGAGCACGTCGCGGCTGGGTTCAAGCCCAGACCGAGTCATTGTCAGTGTTTTCTATTTTGTTGAGTCATTACAGGTTTTGTACTTGTCTCAGTCCGAGACAGCGGATGGCACCCGAGAAAGTCCAGTAGTATATAAACTGGAGACTGCCAAAGATTATATATTATGAAATTGAATCAATGAAAAGACCCCTTTTCTCTCCCGCGTGGAGTGTTTGAGCTGCTTAGGTGTGGCGCCAAAACTTCGCAGCGGAGGAACCTCGCTGGAAAAGAAGAACAACTGCAGAACCAGAGGAAGGAACTGGGAACTCTACCGGAAATGCAGGCGATGGATCTTGAGCAGATGTGCGATTCTGACCAAGGTGCAGATGTCTTCCATCACCGGGACATCTAGAGGCCAGGGTGGAGGACTGTGAGCTCGATGGAGGAGCATGGACGCTGATCACCGAGAGCCTCTCAGATCTGTTGCATGACAGCCGGAGGAACATCTTCAGCCGGTAAGAATCCTAACTCCGTGGAGATTCTACCGGAGATCTTCCTGTTACCCGATCAGAAGTGGAGAGGATGCTGACGTTCTGATCGATTTGAGTTTAACTCATCTAACGAGAGGAATAGATCGGTCTGATCTGACTGAGATCGAAGGATCTGAAGAAGAAATGAAGTGCTGACGAGATCGGGCGAGCACGATTTCAGGCGGATCGCCTAACGAACGACTTAGATCGCCTTTAATTCTTGTTGAGATCAGTTCTTCTGCCGCATTCTGTATCTAATTGTTGTGGATTAATTGTGAAAACAACAGAGTGAAATCTGTTGAGGAATTGGATGATTGAAGAGGAAGAACAGAGGATGAATTCTGTACAGGCGTAGTGACAGAAATTTCTGTTAATCTGTGAATTCCCATGATCTGAGCAAGATCTGAATTTGAGAGTAGCTCAGTTGTCTTCGTAACTAATGGAAGAACATTCTGATGAAGTTTGAGGAGAATCCGAGCTGTTTTGGATAGCTCACCGGAATGATCGGAATCACGGCAGCGGATCGCGGAATTAGGCGGCGCAGTTCTGAGCACATCAGAAATAGGATGATTTCAATCCTCAACGACTCACCTTTTGGATGCTTCTTTGAAGCTTAATTTTTGGGCATTCTTTCATCAGAATCTTAGCTATCACTGGTCCAAATTTCAGCTCAATCCGAGCTACGGTTGAATTTTGGTGAATTTTTGAAGGTGACTGACTCCAGACGTTGCCTGAGCCCTACGACAGACTATTTCAGGCAGAATCAGGCGCATCTTTGGGCTAATCCTCGAGTAATTAGCTTCATTCATACCAATTTTCACTATTTTAGAAGCTTTGGATGCGAAGATATGAATTTTTGAAGGAGATCGACTTCTATCTCAGCTTGAGCATCTGAGACAAGCTGTTTTAGGCAGAAATAAGCGCAACTTTCAGTTCAACGAGTTAGTTGTTGGAAGTGACTTTGGAGCTGGATTTTGGAGCGTCTATCCCTCCATATTTCAGCTTCCTCTAGACCAATTTTCATGATTTAGGACATCTGGATGAGGAGATATGATTTTTTGAAAGAGCACTGTTCTGGAAGCTGGCTTCACACCTCGAGAGCGATTCTCGCCAGTTTCCCCAATTTCTATCTTAGATTTGCGTGAAACCAGAGATTTGGGTTAAACCGTGCATTCTCCATGACCTTGAATCATGATTAATTGCAAGATATACATCTGCTTTATTGGCTGGTTCATTTGCAACATCAAATCCATTGATGTAAGTCGCCGCTGCAACCTGTTCTTGAGCTGGACCTGCATTTTTGAAGAGCATTGTGCCGGCTCTGAACGGGGCACCTGTTTTCCCTAATTCATCACTTAACAGGGGTTCAATCGATCCTTGGTGACGCTCCTAAACCTTCTGAGTTCTCTCATTATCATTGTACCATTGCCTACTGTTTTTTTGTGCTTCTGTAAGCTGCTGTCACAGAACTGAACAAGCGAGGAGAGACTGATCAGCAGGAAGACGTGAGCTGCTGTGGAGCTGACCATTGAAGGGACGAGCGCTGGCGTCTATCCAGCGTCTGCTACCTCCTGGTTCACTCAAAATAGGGGTTTCTACTGTAATCCGGTGAAGTGCAGAACTTACTAGCTTCCTGTACTTTTGATTTGATGCGACTGTGATCTGCTGTATTTCCTTGCGAGCTGTGGTGCTTCGGAGAGGAGGGCTCAACTGGAGATCACCATCTTGCTGTGCGCAAGATCTGAGCCTGTGGAGAAGTGCTGAATACCAAGGATTGTATTGGCCTTCTTCCTTGGTGAGTGCTGGACTAGCTCCAACAAGGTACATCTGAACCCCCCTATAGTTGCGTGGGAGGGTGCATTCTGTTTCCAGCCAACCTTCGTGTTTGCAGTTGTAGGGAATCCTCTAAAGCTCGTTTAGCCGAGGACACATTCCCAAGATGTTGGACTTACCTAGGACGAAGGGTGTGGATTGCTCATTCTACGGATTGCATGAATGGTTTGGCATGGATGAATGATTGTTGAGTGAGGGAGAGTTCAAAATTGTATCGAGAACGCTTGTAAAGCCTCACATCCCCACTCTTGATTGTAGTAGGTTGAAAATTTGGGAGGGACATTCCACTTGTATTTCGGTCCTAAGGGATATATTCAGTCGGGTTGTGTCCGACTTGGGATCGAATTTTGTATTCCCTATTCTTTTAACCTCCTTGGCTTGTTAGTTCTCAATAGATCTTGGGAAGCGATTGCATCTTGGTGAGATTTGAGCAGCTAGGCAGGACGCATCAGTCACTTCTGTCAGAAATAAGTCAATGCCATAATTCTCATTAAAATATGTTCAACTAACAGAAAATATGTCGAAATGCAGTACATAAGGATGTGTGGATCTGGATGGCATGTGGCTATGAATTTAGACTGGATCCAGTTAGATCAAAGTCAATGGCATCTGCTTAACACTGGCACTTCTTATTGACATTAAAGAACTGTATAAAATAAATAATGCTGATAGGGTCTACTTTTTATCTCTAAAATCTAATGTGCTTTCTATTTTGCATCTCATGTTTGATACAACAAAAAGGATCTCATTTTTTTTGCTTCCTGAGAACAGTAGGAAAGCTGACCTTTCTCAACTCTGGTTTCTTCCTGTATGAAGTTAAAAAATCAAGAGCATTTCTAACAAAGGAATAAACAGTATGATACCTATAGCCTGCTTATTTTGAGATGTTTGAGTCACTGAAGTCAATTCCAGTAACAAAGAATGCTTACACTGAACTTGGGATCTCACTTTTGGCTTCCTAGTCTCCATTTCAGCAATACATCTATCTATACGTTTAATACTTTAAGATTATATTATTAGTAACCTATGTGTGCATTGTGGGTAAAAATCGCTGAACAAATTTGAATATCTGCATGTCTAACTCCTGTATTTTGCATGGGATTCTAATCCTTCCTCTTCTTTCTTCTGGTCATATGACAGCTGGTGATCAACCTGAGGCCTTTCTGCCAGAGGTATTAGA
This sequence comes from Nymphaea colorata, assembly GCF_008831285.2. Classification (NCBI taxonomy): domain Eukaryota; kingdom Viridiplantae; phylum Streptophyta; class Magnoliopsida; order Nymphaeales; family Nymphaeaceae; genus Nymphaea; species Nymphaea colorata. The sequence continues at coordinate 8,886,056 of NC_045141.1, read as the reverse complement.
AGAACGGGAACCATTTTCTCAAACAAACTATTGGTTCTCATTGCAATCCTTTCAAGTTATAGGTATGTAAATTTGATTTATGTTTCCACCATGGTTGTTCTTTTCTCTGAGCATGTCTACTTGTGTTAATAAATGTTGATCTCTTGAAATGTGATGCTTACTCTTTCTTAGGCATTGTCTTCATAAGTGAAAATTAGCTAGTTGATCATAGTACTGGTTTTTTGTGTTGGATGTAGGAATTTGCAAAAATATGCATATAATAATTACCATGCGAAAACAATTAAGAAATTTTCTTTTCCTTTCTGTTACTTGTTTTTGTGAAATGCAGTCTGTCAGTTATCTGATTATGCTTTCTCTGAGATGAATGTCTTAAAGAAGTGTGGCAAAAACAAGAACCTGTAACCTTTTTATTTGAATGCAGCTGTGTAACTTAGTTGGAAAAGGTATAAATGTACCGATGTGACACATTTTCAAAAGGTTCGGATGCTAAACAACAAGGATTCATGTCGTCGCATTAAAATTCATCCAGATTGTCTAGCCACTTATTGATGTTCTGGGATGATGGTCAATGTCTAATTCTGGTTGCATTGTGTATCTTATTGTTCAACATGTAATTGTGTGCATTTAAGCAAATTCCAAAAAGGATTATCTTTTTTTCTTCGTATTTGCAAGACTGATTTGTGATATTTTGCATTCTGATCTGAGATCAATCACTTCCTTGTATTATTATGTGTTATTGAAATTTATTTAGTTCTTAAACTTTCAACTTTCAAGCCTCTTAAGTGCTTATATGTCTGTCATTCACTGTTTAATAAGGAGTAATTCACTGCATGTATCAATAATTATTATGATGTTATATGAAGGTTTTGTGTACACATATGTACATTTTATCGTATATATGCATGTTAGCTAATTTGTATCTATAGGTATACCATTGTTTTTCTTTGTTGATTCCTTTTTATGTACTGTTTCTTTATTTTTTGCTTTTTCTGTTTACCATGTCAGCCATTAAATGGTGTCTGGAGCTATTAATTGGCTAGCCGCACAGCTTGAAGTCCTGTGGTTGGGACTAGCTCAACAACTATGTCACATGTGTGCAGGCAGGGTCTGAGTGTGTCGATGGGGTATATGCGTGTGTGTGTGTATATATATATAGTTAAATAATTATTTCGTAGTTTTATTTTTACAATGTTTTCTTTCTTAAAATTTTAGGCAACCTTCTTTTAAAAAATAAATACCCTGGTCATCATTTTAGAGGTTTTTTTTAAAGAAGCACTAATACTTTTAAAAATGATGCACCCTATCAGTACTTGTGGCAGGTTGTCTTGTTGGTGTATCTTTTAAAAGAGAGACACCTCTGTACTCTTCTTTTTAAGGACAACAATAATGTGAGAAATGATATATATATATATATATATATATATATATATAGAGAGAGAGAGAGAGAGAGAGAAGAGGGAAAAAAGGCAGGACAAACCACACCTAAAAAGGGACAATGGTGGTCTGGGTGCAGCAGACTGCAGCGAACTGTGTTGACTGCATCTAGTGCCCAGTCGGGGTTGCACTTGTGGTTGCATATGCACACCCCTCTCTTTGACATGGTGCAGGGGCCATTTCTAAACACCCATGTGACTTAGCTCCACATCTAGCACCTTTCCCATATATTGAGGCTGAGCCTTTGCATTCTAACTTTCTAAGCTTTTGTAGTTTGATTTTCTTTTAATGGTTTTTCGTCTCTGTTACTCTGGGAGCTTTGTTTTTAGACCTTGGAGTAGCTCCTGTGTTTCTTGATTATTGAGATCCAACTTTTCATTCTAGATACGTGTTGATCTAGTTTCCATCTGCTGTTGCTGTTTCAATACAATTGCATCAGTCATATTTCTATGTAACACATTTTTAGACCGATCATGCATGTGCAAACTTTAGGGCATCCTATGATGTATCATTACACACCTCATTTTTGTTGGACAAAGAGATGATAAGTGTAGGATGAGGATTTAGCAACTACATATTTTTATTTCTACGGGCTTATGTTTCAAAAGATAAGGAAAATGGAATGATGGACAAACTTATTCATTGTTCTTCTCTCTTTAGTTTTTGATTGATTTTTTTGTTTTAATCTATGATTCTATACTGTTAAACTAGCAAGATTTGGTTGTTAGTCCACCAACTAGTCCCTGGCCTCCAAATTGCCAGTGCATAGATTGAGGACTTGTTGGTTGACTTGGACATTCTTCTTCTTTCTTCCTTCCTCTCTCTCTCTCTCTCTCTCTCTCTCTCTCTCTCTCTCTCTCTCTCTCTCTCTCTCTTTCTCCCTCTCTTTCTCTCACTATGTGTGTGTGTGTAGCCTCCTCCTCCTTATGCTTATTATTATTATGATTACTATTACTAATCAACTCTCAAAATTTTCTTATATAATGCCTTTTGATCAGTCTGTGATCTACAACTATCAGTTGTCTTGGGAAGCAGATATTGTGTCACTGTGTGCATTTATAGTTTTTCTTTATTGATTTGTGCACATGCCTGTGTATCTATTTGGTTTTGTTATCATCAGTTCAAATTTCCCAATACTCACTCACACACACACACACACACACAGAAAGGTACGTTTTTATGAATTATAATATTTTGCCTTATATTACTTTTGGCACACCAAATATTGTGCTTCTACACCTTATTGATTTTATTTTAGTAAACCAACTAATCCCGATTAGTCATGACTAGTGTTTTTAGCCCCTTGACTGACTGTGTCTGACTCACGAATTTTGACATCTTAGGTTTTAATAACTTCAACAAAATGTGGTCATACTATGTTACACTGATTCTGGTTGTGAGTGCATCTTCGAGGAAAAAAAATACATCAAGACTTTCATTATCTTCTTAACACAGCTTTTTGTATTTATGTTTCTTTGCTGTTTTACAGGCCTTGATATTCAATCATGCTGTCTCATCTGCTTTGACTTTCCATCAACAGTGGCCAGCTATATACAATCCAGAGGTCATGCTCGCATAGTAGAGAGGTAAAGCTCCATTTGTTTTCTTCCTGCGGGATCCAAGTGTTCTTACATGGAACTCAGGGCATGTCTGAATGTTGGAATAAATGGTCTGAGACAAACCTTCTGTCTTGAGGATCCCCTCCACATTTTGACATGGAAACACTCTTCACCATCTCCTCTGATTTTTCTTTTATGGCTCATCTGACACTGCACCCTCTTCCAGAATTTCTGTCACACTCTTAAGCGTGCAAAGAAAAGCGATAACAAAAGGTCATGGGATATGCTGTTTGAGACCTTTCTTACTGCTATTAAAACATACCCTTAATTTTCTCTTTTCTGTTGTATTAAGTCTCTTTTTCTTTTGGCTTACATTATAAATTTTGTCATCTGATGTAGGAACAATATCCATGAGCTAAATCTGGTCAATGATTTCATTTCTAGTGAAAAACATATGAACAATGAAATTTTGAGCAGGACATCTGATGAGACTTTTGATGCCACAAAAGATTCAATTTATAAAGTCGAAAAGACTGGTGCTTCCATTAGTACTGCATGCAGTGTGTCTTTATTGCATCACTATTGTTCAAGACTCCCACATGATGAGTATGGGTTTGCTTTTTTCTTTTTTAAATTCCTCCATGTTTTCTTATCTAGGTATGCGCAAGCTTATCTGTCTGAATGATCCTTATTTAGCTTCTCAGGCTCTCTTTTTCCTGGTATGCGCAGATACTTTAATCCTGCCCCAGAGTTCATTTATTTTGATGATTTGGATGGTGTCACTTGTCATGTGGTTCTCCCTTCCAATGCCCCCATTCATTGTGTTGAGGGGCCATCATGTGCTTCAAAAGAGGATGCAAAAAGAGCCGCTTCTCTTCTAGCATGCAAGAAGCTGTATGAGTTAGGTTCCCTGATGGACCATCTTTTGCCAACGCAAAAGGATGAGATTGAAATATTTTCAGAAAATCCACATGATAAGCTTGTGAATTCTAGGGGTACAGGTTCTTTTTATGTCCATTAAGCTCTTTCTCTTGTTACTTTAGTTGGTTCTTTTGAATGACCATGATGCTACATGTAGATGACTTTTCCAGAGCAGGGCTTCATGAAATAGTAGTACCTGCTGCACTTCAAATGGACTGGAGGGGATCTGCTTCTCATCTCACATTTCATTTTTATCATATGTACTTTATTCCTAAGCGAAGGGATCGGTGCTACAGAAGATTTGGTCTCTTTTTGGCACTTCCTCTTCCCAAAGAAGCTGAAGATATGTAAGTAGGGTCCCCATACATCCGAATGCACTAATTCAAAGGGTGCTTTTGCAACGAAATTTTTATTTCCAAATGGTAAAGCCTTAATTTTGGCTTTAATACAATCATCACAAGAGATCATTTCTTTGCATTTATCTGATACAAGACATTTTTCCTACACTTGAATGCCCAAGTCTTTGATGCCAAATTTGAATGTCACTTTCTTGACTACAATACAAGTAAGGTTGGAAAGATCCAAATAATCCACATAGTAGAGATCATTTTTCCTAGAACCTTCTCCAATTGTCCTCTTGGAAAGATGGTCCTGTATCAAAAATTTATTTTGTGAGAAGACGATATCACATCCATGATTGGTTATTTGAGAAACCGACAAGAGATTTAAGTTAAGTTTGAGAATAAATCTAACTTTTGGTATTTTGAAAACTTTAGAATTAAAATTTTGATCAATATTTCCAACACATTTGATTTCAAGAGGAGTTCCATCGGTGGTTTTAACAAAAGGGCACGATTCTTCTTTAGTGCATTGGTAAGTAATGAACTTGAACTGCAAGGAGTCATATGAAATGAAGCTCTGGAATCAAGTATAGAGTACTTACTTGATGATGTAGATGCTAGCATTGCACCGGAAGTTGGAGAAGCCCCTCCTCCTTTGACAAGTGGTTGAAGAGCATCAATAAGCTTTGGTTGAAGAGCACTTACAAGCTTGTCTAGGTCAAATCGATTGTTTTATTCATACATTGTTCCAGCCATACTTGTCTTTCTATCAAATTTCTTCAATTCAGGACATCTAGGTTTAGTATGTCATTCTTCTTGACAATGAAAACATATGATCTTCTTGTTGCCTTTATCCTCCTAATTTCAATTAAAGTCAGGAGGCCTATAAGTTCTCATATGAGCGCCGGGTCTTGAGCTAGCAACAACACTTTCACTCTTTTCTTTAGAAAAGTGAGTCTATTTTCTTCTATTTGAAGCTCCGCTATAACTTCATTCATAGATGACACTTTATGTCTATGGAGCAAGGAAGTTTTGATTCTATCATATTTCGGTCTAAGACCAAGAATGAATTTATAAAATTTTTCCCTTTGGATTTGTTTTTTCCTTACTCCAATGTCTCTTAGATCATACCATTCGGGTTCAAATAGGGCAAGTTCATCCCATAATTGTTCCATTTCTCCAACATACTCCTTAAGAGACTTATCTCCTTGTTGGAGACTTGCAATCTTCATTTGAAGATTGCACATGTAGGTCACATCTTTCATAGTGTGGGTTTTCTTGAGGAATTCTCAAGCTTATGAGCAAAATTATGCTTTGCTATTTGGCCCATAGTAGTAGTATCGACACAAGCAATAATCCATGTGATAATCTTGTGATGTCCTATCTTCCACTCTTCCCATTTTCTTTCATATTCATTCATAACCTTATTTTTTTCGACTCCATCTAGTTCATGGGCTTTCCATCTATGGTTTTGGTTAGGAATAATTGTGGTTCACTTTTAGAATCATCAACAAGTCCCCATAAACTTTTACTTCTAATGAAATCTTCTATATTTTTGCCCAAGAAACATAATTTGGTGAAGTAACTTTAGGGAGAGGAGTAGAAGAAGTTCTGTCATCCATAATGTGTACCTTGTAAGATGAAGTTGATGTAGCCACAATAGTAGTGTCAAAGTAGCTCTCAACGTTGGTGAAAAATCCACGAAATCAGCCACCACAAAACAGCAAGAAGGTAGCTCCAAAAATATGAAGAGCTTGCTGCCACGAGGGAAGATATTACTTAGAAAACAGTCACAACTTTGACAGCCACGGAAGTTTTGATAAGATGTGCTCAATCCCATCACGTAGATCACTTTAACAGCACCTAATTGAGTTAAATCGCAGCTAGCTCTGATACCATGTAAATCAGGCCCAAACTTGTCAAGACAAAATGCTTCAAGAGAAACACTCTTGAAGCTTCCAATAGTTCAATAAGTAACACACACAAAGAACCTCAAACTTGAGGAGAAGAATAATGTATTAATCTTGACAAAGTATACAAAAAGAGGCTAAAAAGCCACACATAAACAAGGGTCCCAAGTGCCCTATTTATACAAGAAATAAAGAAGAGAGGAGAAAGAGGAAGTGGCTGTTAGAGCTCCCAACGGCTAGAAATCTAGCCGTGGAACTCCCAACAACTATTTCCTTTGTTAAATAAAAAAGGAAAAAAGTTCATAAAAAGGCACAAAAAATAAAAGAAAATAAATAAAATAAATAAAAATAAATACAAGAAGTCCTATGTATACATACATGTTTTGATATATACAAATCATACATCAAACTGCTATGAGTTTAAGATATATGATGGTACATATCAAAACATGTATGTATACATACATTGTAAATTCTAACAACAGCGACGTTGTGTTGAAGGAAGGTTCACCCATTGCATTCCAATGGGTAGACAACCCACGGTCTTCTCTAGCAATGTCGTAAAATGCGATAAGCTGAGGCGTTAATCGAAGCGTAAGCTTTACGGACAAATTTTTGAATTATATAATATTTATAAAAATAACAACAAAACTGAAAAAAATGACTACAATACTAAGCATATCAATAAAGAACAATACACAACATATTACAAACTTAATGCAAAACAACTATTGAAAAAACACATAAAAATATAAAAGGATTGTCTACCATATTGCATCAATTATCATTACCATGTCTTTAACATGATAACCATAGTAAATAGAAGAAAAACAGCTCTTCCAAAATGAGAACTTGTTTAATCAAGAAATAAAGAAAAAGAAAATGAAAATGAAAATGAAAAAAAGCTTCCACAAAAAAATATATAATAAAAAAAGTAATTGTAGTAATATAAAATTTTCCTGTTTCTTTATTTATTTATATAAAACAAAACAATATAATAATTCAATTGACTCGATAAATGATTGAACATAGATGTCTATCATGAAGCAGAAAAAAAACACTATGAACTAAGACACGTAAAAAATTTGAAAGAAACTATAATAAGGTAAACACACATTAAATGTGTAGAACTTCCGGATATGGATGTGTAATAATAGTAGTCATTTAAAAATTGCTTAATATGACTCCAACTTGTTAGATTGAGTTGTTCTAACCTGTTAAGAGCTTCACATTTAAAAAGTAGATTTTATTCTCTCTGAAATCTAATTTCTTCTTGAAGTGACTGTTCATCTACTTCAAGAGGCTGATGTCTAGGTTCATAGCATGCAAACTTAATAAATTATTGGTTGCATGCAGGCCTAATAAATTCCTGGCCTTCACTATTTTCATAATGAAGAGCTCTTTTAGGAAGACTGGTAGAGGCTTTATCCTATATAAATCTTCCAATTTCTCATTCTAATCCCGCAAGTTCTTCTGAATTGTAGGACTTGGGTTTAATTAATTTAATACCTTGTGATGCTGCATCTACAATTTATTAGGTGGAGCTCTTGAAGTAGGAAGATTACTGATAGAAAACTTTTTTACCACCTTCATGAGATCAGGAGGTAATAATTTTATCTCTTCGAAAGAAGAAGATAAGTAAACATTACTGATTGAAGCAACACTAAACCATTTCGCAATAAATTCAGGTGGTATATCTTGAAAACAAATAATTCTAGGATAAATCCCTGAAAAATTTGTTAGGGAATTTTCTTACGGATCTTCCACAGGGAGTTTGTATAATTCAAAAAGATTTTGTCCATACAAATCTGCTAATTCAGGACTTTTCGGAATCTTTTCCATTAAAAGTCCTGCGGGGTTTTGAATTATCGCAGTTTGGGGTTTCAAAACTAGGTCAGCCGCTGTAAAACCAGAGGACTGTCTTTTATCTTTCCCAGTTTCCTAAGTCAGATGCAACTTTTCTTCAGCCGCTAAAATATCAGGGGTCTGGATTTTCTCTTTGCCAATTTTCTGGGTTAGATGTAACTTTTGGTCCTCAATGATTTTATCAATTGGAGGACTAAGTTTTGCAACCCTGGTAACCACACCTATTTTTACCAGTGAGGTTAGTTCTTTCTCCAGATTATGGAGGTGATCTATTATAATATCCTGGCTCTTTGAAACATGACAATCACGTCACTATCTGCACAAGTTCAAATAAATCTGCTAACTTACATTGCAATATTTTAGAAATTATGAATGCGTGTACAATATGCTTTCACAAGTCATCACGCGATTTATTTGGAAACTCGAACTCATGAACCATGACATTCTTATTCGTAATATTTAAGGATAAATTGAATATGGGTAATTCCAACAAAAAAGCATTACGAGATAAAGCAAACATCTGTTATAAATAAATAATAAAACATGACCAAAATAAAACTTTCATACCTTTCGATGACCTTCTCCAGAAATTTGAAACAAAATTTTGCCACTAGGCCCAACCAAAACATATGTTGGCCAGGAACGTATTCTAATTCTCTCCATAAATACATATCATCATCATTTACTACCTAAAAAAGTAGTGTTGATGTGATTAAGCACAAAAAGGAATAAGTCCACTATTGTCAATAGAATGGCATAGTCATTTTTTGGTAGAAGTAGAAATTAGACTATAGGAACAAAACCATCTAGGTAATTTAAAGTAGTTGCCTTCATTAGTGGTGAAATATGTTGCACTTGCATAGAAGGAATATGTCTACTACAAAGTGTAAATCAACTAGCTTATGAAATCATCACTTAAGTAGCATTGTATTATAATAAAGGAAATTGGCCACTAGAGCATGCTTTCCAAATAAAACGATAGATTGGAACTCCTTTTGCAAAGTAAAGAGTCTAGGAAGGTGTTTGGATGACACCCAAAAATTAGGTTTTGGACCAAAACTAGGTTTTTGAATTGTTTGCACTTCATCAAAACTTGGTTTAAGCCTTTAAGGAAACTTGGTTTTTTACAAAACATGGCTTTGTAAAAGAGAATAAAAAACCCCAACTCCCTCAAGCTATTCATAAAAGACCATGTTTTAGGTGTGTATATCAATTCTCGAACAAATAAACCATGTTTTCAATACTCAATTAAAAAGCTTGGCTTTTATAAGGGTGTCATCCAAATGCTCTCTATGTGTTTGGGCTTGGGAAATGTAGCATATGAAGGAACCCTTGATGTGACCATCAAAAATTGACATTGGTTTTCTATCCTACTATTCTTTGTACCCATTTACATTTTCTTATTTTGTAGAAAATTCATCATAAAGTAGTGCCCACTTAGCAACACCTGCTGATGTCACAAACATGCGCGAGTGAATTTGAAAAATAAGAATTGATCTTCAAAGTTACTGGATGCATCATCTCATAATAGAGCACTGCATTTCGGATGGCTTCAAGGTCCTTCTCATTATCAAATTTTGCACAATGGACTACAATAACAACAAAATGCAAAAAAAAATTTATAAATTTCACAAAGTGTCGTAGCACTATATGAAAGTGAACATCTAAAATATTAATGAAAAAATTTTCTTATAATGAAAAACGATTTTTTTTTTTGAAACAAATGCGATAAATTAAGTGGCCATTGAGTTAAAAATAAAAAACACTTTAAACAAAAAACGTTAAAAATGAAATAAACACGTTTTTTCACTACTTTACACTTTTTTCATTTTTTCACTTTTTTTAATGCCAAACATTTTTTTTTATTTCTATTTTTTATTTGTTGCAAATCTACTTATCGTTTGATGTTTGTGTTATTAGTTTTTCACTTATATTACTTTCCCCCAATTTTTAGATTTTCAAAATTTTTAGAGTATTTTTTTCATTTTTTTCCTAGTTTTTTCAAGCTCGATGTATTATACCCGAAAAAAACCATACCGTTTAAAACTCCGATACGTTATTTGTGACTGATGTTTGAAACCAAGTAACTAACAAAAGAGAAATTAACAAATAATATATGGTATTTCATCTATTTAAGACAAAAATCAGAACATTTATTCTTTCTTGTACGAGACAAAGTCCATAAGAAACATGACATACCATCACTTTGCAAAAAAAAAAAAGGATTGATGGTACCAAACAACAAACTCAAAACACTTTTAGGAGATGCATACTACATTGTTTGAATAGAAACCATCAATTGTCATGCATCTCAAGTATAAAAAAATAGTAGAAAACAAAACTATGGATCTAAACAAAGAGATATTCTTAGTGCCTAACCTGCACATGTTAGTCACATGATTTGATATTGCAAAGATTGGTATATTACTTTTAACCTGCAGATCACAATGGAGATTAAATCACACACTCCACGTTGTGAAAGCTCAGCTTCCAACTTAAATAGTATATTATATGATGTATGTGTTATATAGTATATTATTATAACACATATGTTACAACATATACGTTATAACATATATGTTATATGCTATAACATATAGCGTACAATTATATACACTTATAAGTACCATCTATTATATTATTGGGCGTTGTACATATGCATATATTTTATGTTGTACTCTATACATAACATATAATATTACATATAATTAGATGTCATAATGTATAATACGTGTACATGTCATACACTATATACTATAATATTTATATAGTATATGTAATATAATTGCTATATACTATAAGTGTACATGTAACATTTGTATATGTAGAGTTACAATATATAACATATTTTATATGTTATATACATAATATATGTGCACATATATTATATATTATATTTATAGTGTATATATACATATGTACACTATATATATAACATGTGTGCGCATATATTATGCGTGTAGTGTACATATAATACATATATTATACACATATGATATATGCACACATATATTATATATGTACATACACATATATGTATGAACATATTATATGTGCAGTATTATGTATGCGTACAATGTTACTATGTATATATTATATGTATATAATACATTGCATGCTACATATATAATATATAGAACTTCTATACACATATATATGTGCACTCCACGTATAACATTATACATATACACTATAGATAATTCATATAATGCGTTATCTCTCTCTCTCTCTCTCTCTCTCTCTCTATATATATATATATATATATATATATATATATATATATATATATATATATATATATATATATATATGTTACATATATATATATATGTTACATATTGTAAAAAACATATGTAGACGTTATAGCTAATATGTATATATACACATACGTTAATATATACACATATATCATATGTATGTACATATATTTGTAAATGTATATAATTATGATATAACACGTTATACATATTACATATAATAGATATATTATATGTACACGTGTGTATGCATACAAGTGTATATATAATATATTGTATATATAATATAATAAATATATTATATGTACATGTGTGTATGTATAAAAGCATATATATAATATATATCTGTATATAACATAATACTACAGTATGCAACTATATACATATGCGATATATATATATGTGTGTAACATAACATATTACATATAATGCATGTTACATAACATATTATATATATAACAACATATGTCTCCCTCTCTCTCTCTCTCATATCACGACTACCAAAAGTAGCACAAAAAAATAGAAATCCCTGTATTGTCTCTAGTTTACATATATTCAAGGGGGCAGAAGGGCGGTAAAGGGCCATAATGTTGCTTTTTTAATGGGCGTTAACGGGGGCCGTAATTTAATGAGCTAACATGAAAGATATTAAACCTTTTGATGGCCTCAGCTAATAAGGGCGAGAAGGAGAGGAGGATTGATTGATCTGGGCTTATGGCCGGTGCTTAGAGAGGGTTCGGGAGGAGATGGCGAAGGAGGAAGGAGGAGATGGCGAAGGAGGAAGGGAAGACGGTAACAGTCAAGAGCTCCGACGGCGAGGTGTTGGAGGTGGTGGAGGCGGTGGCGAAGGAATCTCAGACGATCAGACAAATGATCGAGGATGGTTGTGCTGATTCCGGCATCCCCTTGTCCAACGTTGCCAACAATATCCTGGCGAAGGTAATCGAGTACTGCAAAAAGCACGTCGACGACAAGATTCAAGAAGAAGAGCTCAAGGCGTGGGATGCCGAGTTTGTTGAGGTGGACCAAGCGATGCTCTTCAATCTCATTCTGGTATTCTCCTCGGCCATCTCCCTCTTCTTTATTCAGTCCTCTATTTGGGTTTAGGGTTAGGGGTTGTGATTCTTGCTATCTAACCATTCCGACAAGATTTTGCTGTCTGCATGACCCAATGGTTGCGTAAATTGTAGTCATAAAATGACATCACTGTCGCTTCTGGAATTTCGTGTTAGAACTGATCAGACACTGCATACAGGTTTTAAATGAGGATCTATGGCTTGTGGAAGGTCAGCAAGAGCGGATGATCAATGGGGCAAATGTTTGGAACTGGCCTGTGGCATATGATAAGCTTTGAGCAAGGTACAGAATATGGAGAGATGCACTTGAAAGAGGCAACAAGAAGCTTCCATTCGAGAGGTCAATTCCCACTTATTTGGAAGGGATGGTGAGATTCATTCTTCACGAAGCTCTAGATAATATGGATTTTCCTGCCTTTGAAGTTTGGTTCACAGGAGTCCATAATTCAATTCCTGGAAGGGCAGAATCAACATTTCTTTCCGTCAAAGGAAATTGTATATGGATTAAGGCTTGCAAGCAATTTGCGTCTTAATCGTCTAGAGTATTTTCATGTACAGTGCCTATGCTGATTTTTCTTCTTTTTCACCCTTTTATGACCCCATCTGAAGGTTCAACGAGGCATATTCCCTTTTTTAAGTGACTGTTCAAATATTTGGCATTATCATGTCGATGGTTAAATTTGGTAGTACAAAGGAAAATTATTTTTGATTCACCTCCTTATACTCAATTGTTGCCACTGAAACTGATTAAATTCTGTATTTTTTCTTCTCTTTCCTTTTATTTTCATTTTCCTTTATTTGTGGCTCTGAAATCAAGGACAATTGCACTGCAAAGCATCTCTTCCAAGGAAGGCAACCTTAACTTGAAGATATCTGTCCCACAAGGTTATCATTTCTCAAAGCTTTGATACCGAAAGGACTTCTCCTATGCCTTGATTATATTTTTGCCTGTCCCTTTTTAACCTATATTCAGGGATCATATAGTTATAAATTATAATGTAATAATATATACGAGATTATATATTATTATGTATATACTGCATATATACTAGTTCAAAATATACATCCATATTGTAATTATATATGTAACAAATATATAATACATATATGTACCATATATATTCATACGTATAACATTATTTTGCCTTCTTTGCTTAATCTTTACTCTTTTTAATTTGTTAAAATAAGAGTTTGATAGCCTGGAATCTGGATTTATAAAAAATTGCTTGTTGCAGTTCTTCATGAGAAGTCTTAGCTACGTGATGCATTGTCTTCCTTAAGTCCAAGAAAAAAGGAAAATTAACTATATATTTTCTGTCCTCAATTGTTCAGTGCTTCTATTTCTTTTTCAGGTGAATGAGGCCAAAAATGTGCTGAAACTTTGCGATTTTGGCAATGCTTTGTTTGCTGGGAAGAATGAGATTACACCATAGTTGTATCTCTGTTCAGTAAGTCCTCCATTTGGTTCTATTCAAGTATAGTTGTATCTCTATTCATTAGTTGTTTTTACTGTAACTTTGAAAATCTGTTGCGTGTGCAAATTCAGGTACTTCTTTGTGTGATGTGTATGCTTCTGAATCGTGATGTGAGGGTTATTATTGACTGGTTTATTGAAACTGCAGTTCTTGGCTTGCCGTATGACCATGCTTTGGACATATGGTCAGTTGGCTGCTGCTTGTACGAGCTATATACAGGAAAGGTCCTCTTCTCTGGACCATCAAACAATGACATGCTTCGGCTTCATATGGAGTTAAAAGGTCCATTTCATAAAAAGATGCTCAGGAAGGTATGCGATTTTTTGGCATGGAAAGTATACTTACTTTGGACGACTGATTTTGTTTATCTTGTGATTGATATCATTTTTTACTCTGTCTTCTATTTTAGGGAGCCTTTACAGATCATCATTTTGATCGGGATCTGAATTTCCATGCCACTGAAGAAGATCCTGTAACAAAGAAGGTGATCATTTTTTCATTATCATGTACTTCAGGTTAATTTATCTATAGCATGTTGAAAGTACATCTTGTTTGTGTTATATATATATATATATATATATACCATTGTTCAGTAACAAGTGGCTGGGTAGGGCCATTATGTCCTTTATACCTGCATCTTAATTGACTCCACAAGGACGATGCAGGGAGTTCTTTCCTTGGTCAGCAATACCATAATTAAGCAAGCCAAGTAGAGATGTGCACCGAAAGGATGTAAGTGAACAATGCTAATCAGCCAGTTTATAACAAATGTACCTAAATAAGCTTCGTAAGGTAACTAATTAGCTAATGACAAAGTGACTATAGTTGTTGAAAGGGAACTCTTATGGGTTTAAGATAGAAAACATCGATTTCAAGTTCTGAGTGTGGGAGATTGACTTGCGGTTGAAGAAAGAGATTCCTGATTTCTTTCACAAAATGTATAAAATCTATCACTTTTACTGTAGATTTCTGTTGTTCTGTAAAGGTTACTATAGATTTAGTGTTTTGTGAAGATATGGCATCAAATTTCAAACAATCCTGCATGACAATGGTCACAAAGGTGAGGAAAATGATTGGTAGAAAATCATGTGCAAGTGTTATAATTAGATGATGAACAATAAATAGATGATATTTGATTGTTTTCATTTTTTATTTGCTTAAATAATTTCATCTTGTGTTGCATAGAACTTTAAAGTTATTTCTTAATGTGTTATTACTTGTAACATTATGAGCATGTTATGTTAATGGATGTTTATTCCCATAAGTCTATATTTATGTCGAACATGTTTTTAATGGAAAACATTTTTTTCTTTATCTTTTCTTGTTTTTTAATTTATTTTGAACTTTTAACAGTAAATTGAATTTCCGGTACATTTATGAAACTGTTGTCATACGTTATGGTATGGCGTATTTGTTGGTCCCACCAATACGGGTACATTGGTTTTAGTCATTCAACTTGAATTCGCTTGGACCAGCTAATCGTTTTGTGGTTGTGGACTTAAACAACACGTACTTGACTTCTAAATTGACAAATAAAGACCGAAAAAATGGTTAATTGGTGTGATTGGTGAGGACTGCTCAACTTAGTCGGTCAAGTGGTCCATAGATTATGCTCCAGCCAACTCGATAGTCATGGACCTGTCAACTGATCATTGGCCAGAACAATAAGCATCTATTTGTCCAATTAGTTGCTAGGTTCCCGATGACCCAACAATTTATAAGTGCTATGAGATGTAGTTATGTTACGGAAATGTGGTGTCCTATGATGTGAGTTTCTCAAATTTTTTCTTAAGAAATTGCTCCCAACAATATTAAAATGTGTCTTGTCTCTAAAACAAAATGTTGCATCTGCATGATGTAAAGAAAGTGCTGAGTGTTATCCATATCGGACAATACGTATCGTATAGGTTTGAGAAACCTATGCGATACGCATACAACACACGATATGCCTATGGATCGTAGGTGTATCGTCCGCATCATGCGATACAAAGGCTGTACTATACGATGTGGCTGATACAGATACGGGGACAAAATGGAAAAAAACATTGTTTTTGTGCTTCTTTTTAAAATCGGTCCTCCCTTCCACTTTCTAAACATCTCTAAGAGCTGTGGGAGGGGAGGTTTTACTAGTTTTCTAAAAAAATCAACATATGTTGGTGAACAAATTCCATTTGAAGGCATTGAAAATTAAAATTTTAAGAAATTAACAAAGAAAATGAGGATGAATACGAAGATTATGATGATCATCATTGATGGATGATAATCATGATATTTGCTGCCATCAATGTTAAGTATATCTCAATGTTTCATTAGCATAAGGTTGTTATTAAATTTTTTTCGGTAGTTCTATTCATATTTTTTTAATCCTCAACGTATTCTGAGCTGTTGATACTTGGAAAATCAACTTTTTTTGCCTTCCCTTAAAAATTCTCGTTGGCTATTGCGACAATCATGAAATATTATATGGATTTATTTATCTACATCCATGCAACATATTTGCATGCCCACACTAGGAAAGCAAAAGTGCTTACAATTTCATTGTTAGTGCAGGCTGTTAAGCGACTGCTTGTGAATATTAAGGCAAAGGATTTTAGTAGTCTTATTTCAAGCTATACTGGTGAGGATCCCAAGATGCTGGCCAATTTCAAAGCTTGATAGAATTTTTGTGCTCGATCCAGAGAAAAGATTGACAGTATCTCAAGCACTGAGTCATCCATTCATTGCGGGCAAGTGAATAAAGATGCTGATATTTCTGATCCAGAACTGCTGTTGAGTTAGCTATGCATTTGAGTCTTTTATTCAGCCATCTGATCATTGGGCATTTGCTTGTCTCTATCTTTGTCACATGGACCAAGTGCAAGCAATGCAGACTTCTTGCTGATCGTGAGCTTAACACAGCCACTCTGGAGAGCTCTCTTACTTGGCGAGTCCTTTCAATCGAATATATTCTATTTCTATTGTAAGATAGCTCGTCAAAGGCGTTTCATCTCTTGTCAATAATTTTTGATGATCTTTTGCTTGTTGATTTAGCAATGGGATGGATGCAGGGAATACGGGCCCTTGTTGGAGGAGTGAGAGACGTGAGACCCCTCAGTGAATAGATAGTTAATGTCATAGTGTGTATAACGGAAAGGGGTTTCCGTATACACGTTTCTGACTTTCTTTTGAATAAAGGAAGTTCCCAACAACTGTTTCATTGTACGGTAGGCTAACTTTTGCCGAACATGATCAACGTTCACAAATAAGTGTTTGAGTGTTGTTCTTTGTGTATATATTTTGTGGTTGTGGACTTAAACAACACGTACTTGACTTCTAAATTGACAAATAAAGACTGAAAAAATGGTTAATTGGTGTGATTGGTGAGGACTGCTCAACTTAGTCGGTCAAGTGGTCCATAGATTATGCTCCAGCCAACTCGATAGTCATGGACCTGTCAACTGATCATTGGCGAACAATAAGCATCTATTTGTCCAATTAGTTGCTAGGTTCCCGATGACCCAACAATTTATAAGTGCTATGAGATGTAGTTATGTTACGGAAATGTGGTGTTCTATGATGTGAGAGTTTCTCAAATTTTTTCGTAAGAAATTGCTCCCAACAATATTAAAATGTGTCTTGTCTCTAAAACAAAATATTGCATCTGCATGATGTAAAGAAAGTGCTGAGTGTTATCCATATCGGACAATACGTATCGTATAGGTTTGAGAAACCTATGCGATACGCATACAACACACGATATGCCTATGGATCATAGGTGTATCGTCCGCATCATGCGATACAAAGGCTGTACTGTACGATGTGGCTGATACAGATACAGGGACAAAACGGAAAAAAACATTGTTTTTGTGCTTCTTTTTAAAGTCGGTCCTCCCTTCCACTTTCTAAACATCTCTAAGAGCTGTGGGAGGGGAGGTTTTACTAGTTTTATAAAAAAATCAACATATGTTGGTGAACAAATTCCATTTGAAGGCATTTAAAATTAAAATTTTAAAAAATTAACAAAGAAAATGAGGATGAATACAAAGATTATGATGATCATCATTGATGGATGATAATCATGATATTTGCTGCCATCAATGTTAAGTATATCTCAATGTTTCATTAGCATAAGGTTGTTATTAAATTTTTTCCGGTAGTTGTATTCATATTTTTTTAATCCTCAACGTATTCTAGCTGTTGATACTTGGAAAATCAACTTTTTTTGTCTTCCCTTAAAAATTCTCGTTGGCTATTGCGATAATCATGAAATATGATATGGATTTATTTATCTACATCCATGCAACATATTTGCATGCCCACACTAGGAAATTAAAAGTGCTTACAATTTCATTGTTAGTGCAGGCTGTTAAGCGACCACTTGTGAATATTAAGGCAAAGGATTTTAGCTATACTGGTGAGGATCCCAAGATGCTGGCCAATTTCAAAGATCTGCTTGATAGAATTTTTGTGCTCGATCCAGAGAAAAGATTGACAGTATCTCAAGCACTGAGTCATCCATTCATTACGGGCAAGTGAATAAAGGTGCTGATATTTCTGATCCAGAACTGCTGTTGAGTTAGCTATGCATTTGAATCTTTTATTCAGCCATCTGATCATTGGGCATTTGCTTGTCTCTATCTTTGTCACATGGACCAAGTGCAAGCAATGCAGACTTCTTGCTGACCGTGAGCTTAACACAGCCACTCTGGAGAGCTCTCTTACTTGGCGAGTCCTTTCAGTCGATTATATTCTATTTCTATTGTAAAATAACTCGTCAAAGGCGTTTCATCTCTTGTAAATCATTTTTGATGATCTTTTGCTTGTTGATTTAGCAATGGGATGGATGCAGGGAATACGGGCCCTTGTTGGAGGAGTGAGAGACGTGAGAGCCCTCAGTGAATAGATAGTTAATGTCATAGTGTGCATAACGGAAAGGGGTTTCCGTATACACGTTTCTGACTTTCTTTTGAATAAAGGAAGTTCCCAACAATTGTTTCATTGTACGGTAGGCTAACTTTTGCCGAACATGATCAACGTTGACAAATAAGTGTTCGAGTGTTGTTCTTTGTGTATATTTTTTTGTGGAATTGGTGAATTTCTGGTGGTCACTTAGTTTTGTTCCCTCAAAATGATGCAGGCGTACGGGAGGAATTTAAAGATGGTTCAGTTCAGGTGTATAGTGTGCAAGCTTTCATCCCAAAAGATCCTGCAGCACTTGTAAGTGCCGAATTTGTACAAGCAGAAGAGTGTTTTGGTCAATCTTTGACGAATGAGAATTGTTTGTGGGACAACAGGTATGGCAGAATGGTTCCAGTCTTACTCATGATAAGTTTTGGTAGGTTTCAACAAGGAAACTCTTTCATGTTTCAATGCTCTTCACCTCTTTGCCCACATTGTTTGTTTTTGCATGTATGCCTTAGCATTGTCAAATTACATGTTCCAAAATTTATCAAACTAAGTGATTTGATATAGGGATCATCTTGCAGGTATGTTGCGGTTTCAAATTTTTTTGTTAAGCGTAATGCTTATGGGAAGCATCTTAACATTGCTTCAGTGGAGCCAAAGACTGCATTTGTGATTAATATATATATATATATATATATATATATATGTATATTCCTATATGTATATATATAATATTTTAAAATATAACATATACAAACATGACATATATATGTACTGTATAACAAATATGTAATATCAGACATACACATATATATTATCATACTATATGTAATATATATGTACATACATATGTGGTATAATATTTCATGTATAATACTTGTATATTATATAATATGTTATTAGTATATATGTTATAGTATTATATATATACAATAACACGTATCATATATATTATACGTTTAACATATAATACATAATATAATATATTATATATTGTACGTATACATTATTGTTCTAGTAATATATCATTAATAGACATTACTATAATTATATACATTATGCATTATAATACGTGTATAAAGTATGTTATACGTAATAACTTCTAACGTATATATAATGTTATATGTTTATTGTATTTTATATACAATATAACATATAAATGTAGTATTTAGCTATTTATTTCTTCTGTGATCCTCATTCATGATTTAAACTACTCTGAGCTTGTTATCTATTTTGATGCTTAAGGTCAATTTCATGTTATGCGTGCAGGGGCTGACTATCTTTGCTTTCAACAAAGGGAAGTTCAATTCAAAGACCTTAAATGAGCTACTAAGTTTAGGTCCCACTTTTGTAATAATGAAGTTTTTTTAGAGTAAGTTTTACCAGTACTGCTTGGAATTCTCTTGCGTTGTTTCTTGATGTCATTTAGGAGGCAAGGAGTAGGCCATGATTTTACATCATTTGTTTCCTTCAATGTTGTAAAACGCGTATCGTAAGCCGTATCGGTCGTGCATCGGTCGTGCTTTAAGATACGCCGTATCGTAACGTATCGTAACCGTATCGTAATTTTTTTTTAAAAATTATAAATAAATCAGAAAAATTTTAAAAAAAATTCGGAAAATTCATAAAAAAATAAAAAAAATTAAAAATAATAAATTGTTTATAGAAAACATGTTTGAGATAATGATAGACTTATTATTGCTATAAACTTACGCGTTCATCATTCATAAATATCAAAATTCATAACAATAAATAATACAATATCATTCAACAAAGCATAAGGCCATAAGCCATAAAGTGATAAAGTCATAAAACATTCAATCAAGTGTTCAACAACCATAGATTCATAACTCTTAAGTTTTTGTTACATATAAAATGAAAACACTCTTGACTTGACTCTCATTCATGATTCATCATTCATAATCTTCATCATCTTCATCTTCATCTTCTTCTTCTTCTTCTTCATCGTCAAGAATTGGAAGATCTTCACCAACATATTCAGCATCAGCAGTAGCAGACTCTCCTTCATCAACAAAGCCTTCTGTTGCTTCAGCTTCAAGGTTGAAGCATTCAAGATCTTCATCATCAAATATTGTACCTGGTTCTTCTTTAATCCATGGCTCTAGATCGTCAAAATTGTCCAAGCTGATAGGATCGAACTGAGATGTGTGCTTACTTGCTAATGATTTTTCTAATTCTCTACATTAAATAAGAGAAAATTTGTTAGTATATAATTTCATATAAATATATTGTACAAAAAATGTAAACATTAATTAAGCTATATGCCTATATTACCTTTGTTTCAACCTCATATTATATCGAACAAAGACAAGGTCATTCAACCTTTTATGTTCGAGCCTATTCCTTTTTTTGCTATGGATATGTTGGAACACACTCCAGTTCCTTTCGCATCCACTAGCACTGCATGTCTGGCTGAGGACTTTGACTGCAAAATGTGCTAGGTTTGGACAATCAAACCCATACCTATTCCACCACAAATCTAAACAAAAATATAACAAATCAGTGTGAAAGTTTTAAAAGAATCAAATGTAACAAATGCAAAGTAAATTAAAAATTTCTATGTATTTACCTGGACGTATCGTTATCCTGGCTCGAACGGCGGCAGGTAGTCCCATGTTCCGAAAACAACTATCATATAGATCCAACTAACAACTATCATATAGATCCAACTCATTGTGCACAGCATCTTGTTCTGTAGAATCTTCCACTAACACATTAATACAATCTAACAAACCATGCATGACTTCTCTGTCCTTCTTAAATGTAGGAGAAAATCTAATTGCAGGATTTAGATAATAAGCTGCTGCATGAAGAGGTTGATGAAGTTGTCCAGTCCACCTTTTATCTATAATCTTTCATATGGGCATATATAACTTTTTATTCTCCTTTAAGTTGTCTCGAATTGCCTCTTTTGCTTTGTCCATAGCCTCATATAAGTACCCTATGGAAGGTCTGTCCTCGCTGTCAGCCAACCTGAGAACCTTAACTAATGGTACACAAACCTTCAATAGCTTCACACATGATTCCCAAAATACGTTATTGAATATAATATCCACAACTAAAGAAGCATTTCTTTTATGAGCATGTGGATATGCAGCCCATTCTTCACTAGCAAACATCTGTCTCAAAGGAGTTCTTTGTTTCACCACACTCTGCACAGTCAATACATTTGTGGCAAATCTAGTTTGTGCAGGTCGTATTAATTCAACTCCTTTTGTAAATTTTCTCATCAAACTCAATACATATGCATGATTATAGATAAATTTTGTTACCTCTTGACATTGGTCAATGACTGATTTCATATCATGCATCTCATTAAGATCTTGAAGCATTAGATTAACACAATGAGTGGCACATGGACTCCAATAAAATGTTCTATACTTTTAGATGTCATAGCAGCACGAATCTGCGGCGGACCACTTGGGCTGGTATATGAAGGGAAAAAACTCTTAATAGAGCCAACACTAGACCTACCAGTAGGAACTCTACCACTAGGTGGTCGCATACCACGCTTGGCCCTAATATCTATTGTGCCTCTTCTCTTCCTTCCCGTTAGGCCAGATTGACCTCCTTCATACATAATCCCTTTTCCTCTACGATCTCTACCTCTTGAGGTCTCCAAATCTGTTCTTAGACTGCTATCGTCTTCATCATCACATTCATAAGCTTCTTCCTCTTCTTCTTCATCTTCCAAAGGCACATTATAGCCTACATCTGCATCTTCAATTTCTTTTTGTATTCTCTTTTGACGTAAAGCATGAAGCATATCTAAACATTGTTGACACACAAATGGAGGCAAAGGTTTGTTTGGTCCTCCAACACAAGGAGACGCATCTTTGGAGGTCCCTGCCAAATGGTGTTTCATTCTAATAATCCATCCTGAAAATGTATTCCCAGAGAAGCCACATTTGAGTTTCAAACGGTTATTCTCCTTCACCCTTTCGCACCATTGCCATGTAAGATCCATATCTTCAAAAAAAAAAAACGAAATCCTATGGTAAACTTAATGAAAAACACTCAAAGTCTTCCAATGTACGATTAAACGGTAAAAAATTAAGAATATATGGTAAGAACATGAGATTTCATACCTTACGAAGAAGAAATGTCTGAAATGAAGAAAACCCCTTTCCTTCCCACAAAAATCAAGCACCCACGCACAAATCGACCACTTAATCTTCGATTTGACAATGAAAATCAAGTTTTTCATGGTGAAAATGAACGATCGCTCTCCCTCACGGCACTATCCAATTGTTAGAAATGAAGAACGGAAGAAAAATTTCAAAAAGAAGCCGAATAAGTAGGTCTTGGGCCCCCTTTTGCGTTTTTAGCCCGTATCGTACGATACGTGCGATACAGGGCCGATACACCCCCTTTTTACGATACGGGGGGTGTATCGTACCATTTTTTTCAAACGAGACGATACGTATCGTATGATACAGGGTCGTATCGTACGTACAACATTGGTTTCCTTTAATCATGTAGGTGTACTGGACATTGTCATGATGTATGGAGCATATTTAACAACTCGTCGTTTAGCTGTGATGAGAATTGTTCTCCGTTTTCTTTGTTTTGGTGTTGCTTCAGCATTTGTATCATATCTTCATGTGTGAGTTTTTTGTGTTGTTTTTTTTTTTAATCCGAAAGACTTCACTTTGATGACGCTGCACCTACTGTTTTATGTTTATTTGTCCTATGTTCAATCATGTAGTCATAGATTGTCAAATCTCAACTATGATAGTGATAACCATGCAGGAAGGGACTTCAAAATCCAAAGTTTGTTTTCTACAAGACCTACATCTTTGTTCTAATTGCATATGCAAGTGTCTAGCTGGCCTTTAGCCTACTCATGTGCATTCCAGCTTGTCATAGGCTGACAAACCGATGTGATCAATGGCCTGTTATGAGATTTATCAAGTGGATGCATCAGGTTTGGTTTCTCCATTGTTCTTCCCATTGCATTTTCTATGGATCTTATTCATTTATTGTTGTTCCTAACAACTGTTCTTTTCTAATTTAAGGAAAGACATTATGTTGGACGAGGAATGTATGAGCGAACAACTGACTTTGTCAGTAAGTCTGTATTTTGCTGCGGAAATATCTTTGTCTTGTTCTCAAACATGGAATATTGTTTTAGTTTGATTTTGTGTATATGAAGGGTTTTTTTAGGTGTTTGGGTGTGCCCATGACTAGGGATAGTGTTGTGCTTCACTATGAGCTTGTTATCTGTTTTGATGCTTAAGGTCAATTTCATATTATGCGTGCAGGGGCTGACTATCTTTGCTTTCAACAAAGGGAAGTTCAATTCAAAGACCTTAAATGAGCTACTAAGTTTAGGTCCCACTTTTGTAATAATGAAGTTTTTTGAGTGTAAGTTTACTAGTACTGCTTGGAATTCTCTTGCGTTGTTTCTTGATGTCATTTAGGAGGCAAGGAGTAGGCCATGATTTTACATCATTTGTTTCCTTTAATCATGTAGGTGTACTGGACATTGTCATGATGTATGGGGCATATTCAACAACTCGTCGTTTAGCTGTGATTAGAATTGTTCTCCGTTTTCTTTGGTTTGGTGTTGCTTCAGCATTTGTATCATATCTTCATGTGTGAGTTTTTTGTGTTGTTGTTTCTTTTTTAATCCGAAAGACTTCACTTTGATGACGCTGCACCTACTGTTTTATGTTTATTTGTCCTATGTTGAATCATGTAGTCATAGATTGTCAAATCTAAACTATGATAGTGATAACCATGCAGGAAGGGTCTTCAAAATCCAAAGTTTGTTTTCTACAAGACCTACATCTTTGTTCTAATTGCATATGCAAATGTCCAGCTGGCCTTTAGCCTACTCATGCGCATTCCAGCTTGTCATAGGCTGACAAACTGATGTGATCAATGGCCTGTTATGAGATTTATCAAGTGGATGCATCAGGTTTGGTTTCTCCATTGTTCTTCCCATTGCATTTTTTATGGATCTTATTCATTTATTGTTGTTCCTAACAACTGTTCTTTTCTGATTTAAGGAAAGACATTATGTTGGACGAGGAATGTATGAGCGAACAACTGACTTTGTCAGTAAGTCTGTATTTTGCTGTGGAAATATCTTTGTCTTGTTCTCAAACATGGAATATTGTTTTAGTTTGATTTTGTGTATATGAAGGGTTTTTTTAGGTGTTTGGGTGTGCCCATGACTAGAGATAGTGTTGTGCTTCACAATGGCTATGTCACATAGGACTGGGTGGTTTTCATGTGGTCATAGATTGTCAAATCTAAACTATGGTAGTGATGGCATTTCATTCTTTTGAAGCCCAATTGTGTGCAATTGGAATGTACGTTTTCCTTGTACTCTTTTGGTTGTTAGGCACATTGGACTGGATGAATCCTTTTCGCTGTTGTGAAGTCTGACTCTTTATTGTGTGAACTGGCACACAGTCCCATGAACAGGGTGCTCATGTTTTTTCATATTGATAAAATGCAGATATATGATTTTCTGGCTTTGTGTATTTGGAGCAAAATTCTCATTTGCCTATTTCCTCCAGGAAAGTAAAACCCTCTTCTTTAGAGTAGAATTCCTTCCTCTTGGTGATATACCATTTGATGTTAGGAATTTTTGTAAAAGTGATAATTTTGAGTTTTGCTTAAAAACATTTTAAAAGTGTCTTCTCACACAATGATGTAGCTTTTCTTTATTCTTAGTACCTCCTTGAGCAGATGGATAAAATTTCAAATTTTTGTTGCCAAACAATAGAAGAGGAGAATTGAAAAGATCTTGAATATGAGCAGTAAGGAAAGGTCGTGTGAAGTTGAGAAAGTCGAGACTAGGAAATGCTATTGACTCTGGTAATCAAGCATTTGCAAGGATTTAGTAGGAAGATATCTTGAGAGAGAAGCCAAAATCCTTTGTAAGATCTTGTCAGGTAGCAAAATGAGAGTTGAGAGATTGGCTCGGGGCTTGTGTGGTCATTCCTCTGGGTCAGTAATCAAGATTATCGGGTAGGTATATAGGTGATTTATGTCTATACCGCGAAGATAACGACTTATGAACCTTTGGCTCATCGAAAACCCACAAGGTGAAGCGGGTTGGATATGCGACAAAGCTACACATAACCACCAAAGTGGTGGAGCTTCGTAGTAGCCTTTGGGGTGGTGAGGTATTCCCTCAAAGGTGAAGGTCGGCCTAAAAAAGAAAATCAAGGAAAAGAAAAATTAAAGGCAAAAGCTGAATGCAAAAGTAAGAAAGAAAAAAAAAGGAGGAAAAAAAATAAACAAAAGGTGTCTGCCAAGTGATGAAAGGCATGAAGGCTGAACTCGCAGGAATTGAATGTGAAAATCTTTGGTAGATGTGCAGTCCTAGGGTCAATATCTTCTCCTATTTTTGATTACCTAAGATGCTGAGGATGACTCCTTTATGTCCATATTTTGGAAATTGAAAGGCATCCCTTCTAGAGATTTGACGACATTGACGCGAAATGAATCCTAATGCTTGTACGGTAGGTGCTATGTGTCAATGAAGGCCATATTATTTGCACAACACGAGCACTCATGCTTATTAGTTAAATTGATCGTTTTTGAACTATTTCAAACTAAAAACTTGACATCTCTAGTCATAGGAGGAACTAACCAATCTCCTTTGGTCTTGAAATATGTTTGTCATTTCATTCCCAATCCCCTTTGGCCTTGAAAGATGTTGGCCATTCCATTACCAAACCATTAGTTCATTCATGGAATAGATGAAACTCCTCGAACTTAGTCAACTCATGTTGAGTGTGATGAATTTCATTTTGTTTGTCTCAAGAGATGCATATCATTTGGGACAAGTGATTAAGCCTGGCCCATTGTTGAATCTGGTGGTTTTCTTAGTGTGCAATTTCTGGTCACTACTATTTATTCTTGTTTTAGGTGGTAAACATGATGGATGGAAAAGTGGATGACCTGATGCTTCTTTATCGATCATATTTAATGCAAACTTTCTATAATGGGCATATTGAAGGGAAAAAAAACGTGAGTTTACATTATGCAGTTTCTGGATTTATTAAAAATTGCTTGTTGCAGTTCTTCATGAGA
The DNA here is from genome assembly GCF_008831285.2 of Nymphaea colorata. Taxonomy (NCBI): domain Eukaryota; kingdom Viridiplantae; phylum Streptophyta; class Magnoliopsida; order Nymphaeales; family Nymphaeaceae; genus Nymphaea; species Nymphaea colorata. The sequence goes on along the minus strand of NC_045141.1, from coordinate 8,859,257 downwards.
ATTCTTAGCTACGTGATGCATTGTCTTCCTTAAGTCTAAGAAAAAAGGAAAATTAACTATATATTTTCTGTCCTCAATTGTTCAGTGCTTCTGTTTCTTTTTCAGGTGAATGAGGCCAAAAATGTGCTGAAGAATGAGATTACACCATAGTTGTATCTCTGTAGTAAGTCCTCCGTTTGGTTCTGTTCAAGTATGGTTGTATCTCTATTCATTAGTTGTTTTTACTGCAACTTTGAAAATCTGTTGCGTGTGCAAATTCAGGTACTTCTTTGTGTGATGTGTATGCTTATGAATCCTGATGTGAGGGTTATTATTGACTGGTTTATTGAAACTGCAGTTCTTGGCTTGCCGTATGACCATGCTTTGGACATATGGTCAGTTGGCTGCTGCTTGTAGGAGCTATATACAGGAAAGGTCCTCTTCCCTGGACCATCAAACAATGACATGCTTTGGCTTCATATGGAGTTAAAAGGTCCATTTCATAAAAAGATGCTCAGGAAGGTATGCGATTTTTTGGCATGGAAAGTATACTTACTTTGGACGACTGATTTTGTTTATCTTGTGATTGATATCCTTTTTTACTCTGTCTTCTATTTTAGGGAGCCTTTACAGATCATCATTTTGATCGGGATCTGAATTTCCATGCCACTGAAGAAGATCCTGTTACAAAGAAGGTGATCATTTTTTCATTATCATGTACTTCAGGTTAATTTATCTATAGCATGGTGAAGGTACATCTTGTTTGTGTTATATACATATATATATATATCATTGTTCAGTAACAAGTGGCTGGGTAGGGCCATTATGTCCTTTATACCTGCATCTTAATTGACTCCACAAGGACGATGCAGGGAGTTCTTTCCTTGGTCAGCAATACCATAATTAAGCAAGCCAAGTAGAGATGTGCACCGAAAGGATGTAAGTGAACAATGCTAATCAGCCAGTTTATAACAAATGTACCTAAATAAGCTTCGTAAGGTAACTAATTAGCTAATGACAAAGTGACTATAGTTGTTGAAAGGGAACTCTTATGGGTTTAAGATAGAAAACATCGATTTCAAGTTCTGAGTGTGGGAGATTGACTTGCGGTTGAAGAAAGAGATTCCTGATTTCTTTCACAAAATGTATAAAATCTATCACTTTTACTGTAGATTTCTGTTGTTCTGTAAAGGTTACTATAGATTTAGTGTTTTGTGAAGATATGGCATCAAATTTCAAACAATCCTGCATGACAATGGTCACAAAGGTGAGGAAAATGATTGGTAGAAAATCATGTGCAAGTGTTATAATTAGATGATGAACAATAAATAGATGATATTTGATTGTTTTCATTTTTTATTTGCTTAAATAATTTCATCTTGTGTTGCATAGAACTTTAAAGTTATTTCTTAATGTGTTATTACTTGTAACATTATGAGCATGTTATGTTAATGGATGTTTATTCCCATAAGTCTATATTTATGTCGAACATGTTTTTAATGGAAAACATTTTTTTCTTTATCTTTTCTTGTTTTTTAATTTATTTTGAACTTTTAACAGTAAATTGAATTTCCGGTACATTTATGAAACTGTTGTCATACGTTATGGTATGGCGTATTTGTTGGTCCCACCAATACGGGTACATTGGTTTTAGTCATTCAACTTGAATTCGCTTGGACCAGCTAATCGTTTTGTGGTTGTGGACTTAAACAACACGTACTTGACTTCTAAATTGACAAATAAAGACCCAAAAAAAATGGTTAATTGGTGTGATTGGTGAGGACTGCTCAACTTAGTCGGTCAAGTGGTCCATAGATTATGCTCCAGCCAACTCGATAGTCATGGACCTGTCAACTGATCATTGGCCAGAACAATAAGCATCTATTTGTCCAATTAGTTGCTAGGTTCCCGATGACCCAACAATTTATAAGTGCTATGAGATGTAGTTATGTTACGGAAATGTGGTGTCCTATGATGTGAGTTTCTCAAATTTTTTCTTAAGAAATTGCTCCCAACAATATTAAAATGTGTCTTGTCTCTAAAACAAAATGTTGCATCTGCATGATGTAAAGAAAGTGCCGAGTGTTATCCATATCGGACAATACGTATCGTATAGGTTTGAGAAACCTATGCGATACGCATACAACACACGATATGCCTATGGATCATAGGTGTATCGTCCGCATCATGCGATACAAAGGCTGTACTATACGATGTGGCTGATACAGATACGGGGACAAAATGGAAAAAAACATTGTTTTTGTGCTTCTTTTTAAAATCGGTCCTCCCTTCCACTTTCTAAACATCTCTAAGAGCTGTGGGAGGGGAGGTTTTACTAGTTTTCTAAAAAAATCAACATATGTTGGTGAACAAATTCCATTTGAAGGCATTGAAAATTAAAATTTTAAGAAATTAACAAAGAAAATGAGGATGAATACGAAGATTATGATGATCATCATTGATGGATGATAATCATGATATTTGCTGCCATCAATGTTAAGTATATCTCAATGTTTCATTAGAATAAGGTTGTTATTAAATTTTTTTCGGTAGTTCTATTCATATTTTTTTAATCCTCAACGTATTCTGAGCTGTTGATACTTGGAAAATCAACTTTTTTTGCCTTCCCTTAAAAATTCTCGTTGGCTATTGCGATAATCATGAAATATTATATGGATTTATTTATCTACATCCATGCAACATATTTGCATGCCCACACTAGGAAAGCAAAAGTGCTTACAATTTCATTGTTAGTGCAGGCTGTTAAGCGACTGCTTGTGAATATTAAGGCAAAGGATTTTAGTAGTCTTATTTCAAGCTATACTGGTGAGGATCCCAAGATGCTGGCCAATTTCAAAGCTTGATAGAATTTTTGTGCTCGATCCAGAGAAAAGATTGACAGTATCTCAAGCACTGAGTCATCCATTCATTGCGGGCAAGTGAATAAAGATGCTGATATTTCTGATCCAGAACTGTTGTTGAGTTAGCTATGCATTTGAGTCTTTTATTCAGCCATCTGATCATTGGGCATTTGCTTGTCTCTATCTTTGTCACATGGACCAAGTGCAAGCAATGCAGACTTCTTGCTGATCGTGAGCTTAACACAGCCACTCTGGAGAGCTCTCTTACTTGGCGAGTCCTTTCAATCGAATATATTCTATTTCTATTGTAAGATAGCTCGTCAAAGGCGTTTCATCTCTTGTCAATAATTTTTGATGATCTTTTGCTTGTTGATTTAGCAATGGGATGGATGCAGGGAATACGGGCCCTTGTTGGAGGAGTGAGAGACGTGAGACCCCTCAGTGAATAGATAGTTAATGTCATAGTGTGTATAACGGAAAGGGGTTTCCGTATACACGTTTCTGACTTTCTTTTGAATAAAGGAAGTTCCCAACAACTGTTTCATTGTACGGTAGGCTAACTTTTGCCGAACATGATCAACGTTCACAAATAAGTGTTTGAGTGTTGTTCTTTGTGTATATATTTTTGTGGAATTGTTGAATTTCTGGTGGTCACTTAGTTTTGTTCCCTCAAAATGATAGAAGCTTAAGCCTTTGGTGGTAACCTCTAGGGCGGAGGAGAGACCCTTTTGAGGGCTTTGTGGGTCGACACTACCCATCGATACCCTCTTAAGGCAATGACATGCTTCAATGATTTTGTCCTATAATCGTTTTGATTGTGAATCTAAACTAGTGTAGAGTTTATTCATTTACCACTTGTGTATGTTTGCAGGTGCACCGGGCACGTCCCGTCGACCTTGAGCGACCAGTTTCGAAGCTCGAGGCATTTTGAAGATTTTTGTGGGCGCGCGACAGGTATGGCAGCATTCCAGGCAAATCCTTGTGAATGTGGGATCCTAGGATTGTGATGTGATTGATTGATTGATTGTTTGGTGAATGAATATGTGTATGCATGCAAATGGTTTGATATCTGATATGATGTGTTTCAAAAAGCTATTATAAGTCTGTTTTGAAATATCACGCACTTGCATGTGCATGGTAGAATTGATAACTGTTTAGGATAGATGAGGTGGGGTATCGAGTCGAGTGTCTCATCGACTCCAATTGTGCACTAGAAAGCATCCTAGAATGATAACTGCATAGGACAGTTACGAGTCCATCACAGATCGAGACTACTTTCTGTGATTTGGTTAAGTTTTTCAAAGATGTGATTATTGTGATAATGAATGTGAAACAGTTCATGGCGATGCAGTCGCCTATCTTTACAGGAGGGTGCAGTCACGATAAGACAAAGCAATGGATTGAGGAAGTTGAACGCATCTTTGTGCTTCTGAAAATGCCAGAGGAAGACAAAGTGAACTATGACACTTACCTGCTGAAAGGTGATGCCATGGACTGGTGGCAATCAATTCGTGAGATCCGGTATGGGGGCCAACTGTCAATCTCCTGGAAACAGTTTAGAGATTCCTTCTTCCACACTTTTCAGTGCATGCTAGGGACAAGAAATTGCAAGAGTTTCTTGATCTGCAGCAAAATCAAATGAGCTTGGAGGAATATATTATAAGATATCGATACTTGGAGGTGTATTGCCCACACCTCTACACTACAGATGGAGTCAAAGCAGGCAAGTTTGTGCGCGGTTTGCGGGATGAACTACGAAGCAAAGTTTTGACGAGCAGACCTCGTGACTTGGACGAGGCGGTCACCATGGCAAGATGCATAGAAGAAGATTGGGTAAGGACATAGAAGGATCACCATAAAAAGGCAGGCCAGCACTCACACAGCGGGCGAACACAGGTCAAATGCCAACACTTTGCAGGTAAGATAAGGCCTTATGAGAGGCGGGAAGACCGAACTTTCAAACGGAACCAGCCAACCCACAGTGAGGCCACACAGGGGTCAGCGGCCACTCCGACTTGTCAGAGGTGCCCTACTTGTTCTCGTGTGCACCCCGGGAAGCCGTGCTATCGGAAGATCGGAGCTTGCTTACACTGTGGAATGATGAGGCACTTCATCAAAGACTGCCCCTTAAAGAAAGAAAGAGAGTTGAAGAAGCCTGAGGCCGGTCCTTCTAGCGCACGACAGACAACTGGACGTGTCTATGCTACTACTGTGGAGGAGCTTCAGGCACACGACCTTGTTGAATGTACTTTACTTGTTGGTTCTCATATTGCTAGAGTATTGTTTGATGCAGGGGCGACTCGTTCTTTTATATCTAGTCGATTTGCTACTTCAATAGAAGTGTCGGCCAGGAAGATGCCATATGTTTTAAAAGTTGTTAGCCCTATGCATGCTCAAGAATCGTGTCGTGAGTATCTTCTTGATGTGGATGTGGAGATCCATCAACGTCACTTACCTGCACAGTTGGTGATCATGAGTCTCAGCGAATTTGATGTCATTTTGGGCATGGATTGGTTATATGCGCATTATGCTAATATAGATTGCAGGAGGAAGCAGATACAGTTGTTGACTGATGAGATGCAACCTGTGGAATTCCATGCTCGAAAAGCTAGTCGAACTGACAAGATAATGGTGTCTGCATTAAAAGCTAAAATGTGAAGAGGTAGGCAGGCAACAGGCAGCAGGGCCAGAGCCACGTGGTACCAAGAATCCGATCCGAGACTCGACCCACTCGAGCTCACCACCGAGCCATCACGAGCCAACGACTCGGCGAGGTTAGCAGAGATGCACCCATCGACTTCCACCCTAACCAAGTCGGTGCCGACCATCTCCGAGCCGAGACACAGGCCATCGTTTCCAGCGAGCTTGATCTTGGGGCCCAACCGCTCCACCACCTCCTTTCAGAATGCTACCTGTCATCTGGGTCCACACATCTGGAAGGGTCCCTCCCAGGGGGTTCCGCCCCAAGTGGAGGTCCTGCAGGCCCTGCATTCGTCCCAGGAACAGTGGAAGTCTGCCATTGATGAGGACCAACATTTCCAAGCCCTTTAGCTCCCCTGGTGACACAGGAATCTCGCTGGATATGTTGTTGAAGCTCAAATCCACCTTAGTCGCCTTAGCTCCCCTGGTGGCTGATCTCCGGTGGCAGCAGCCTGGTTATCTGGTTCCGGCCAGTGGCGGAGCCAGAAAAATGGGCTGGAGGGCACTTGTTTAAATAAACTCAAATCTGGTGGGGCACTTATATATTTAAGATTTCACACCAGCCACAATGTGGCTACGCAACTGGTTCCAGCTAGGGTTAAGGACGATGAGCTAGGTGTTCTTTTGAAATTTTTAAACTTAAAACCAAAGAAAGAAATCAGGTCAAATGGGGAGTTGGTAAGCGAGCTTAAAAGAGTCATGCTCGAGGTGTGGCTTGTCTGTCGAATCGAGTTCAAGCTGACCTTGTATAGCTAAACTAGAGCTCGAGCCAAGCTGAACAAGCTTAATTTTGACTCGGCTCCTATATAGCCCTATAAGTGGATCAAGTGTGTGCTGAAGTGGTGTGAGGTGCCTGTGTAGTGAGACGGCATGAGCAAGTGTTAATGATTCACTTCTTAGTTTTAATTTTCAATACAAGGTTTTTATTTAAAAATAAATCCAATCCTGATCTGAATCTGAATTTGAATCTGAATCCAATCCGATATATATGTACAACCAAATCTGAACGTCAATCTAGTCAGGTATCATTTCTTAAATCCGAATCTGATCTGATTTCTTAATCGGATATTAATTTTTTTCCATATGCGATATTTTTTGAACTGGTTTGGTTGGATATCTAATTAAAATCAGATATATTGACAACCGTAATTTGGGAGGAATTGTCTCTATATGACCTTTCGTCTATTATTGACCATATCCATTCAATGACAAATTCTAAAGTTCCCTTTGTTGGACTTTCAGAAGTTATTTATTCATTTTATTTCCCCATGCTTTCTGACTTGATTTTGTTTAGCACTCAAAATAATCTTATTTGATCATTTTCTTGGAACTATAATGGCTTGAGCAGCCTTTACTTGGCCAAAGATACCAGAGACGGTGATAGCTGCCACTACAAGAAAACCCCTTACCTCTGATGGGGCTTTTTTCACCACCAACAGAGCTCGGTTATCTCTGCATATACTTATGTCTTATCTCAATCTTGGGTGCCGTTTGGCAACAATAACAGTACGTAACAATTCCATATATCCATTGCAAATATTATGCAGATTTATGTAATATTATGTTATAACATTCCATGAATCTGCCCGAAATATTATTGCAGATACAAACAACACTAATATACTGTTGTGATTAGCAGTCGACCGCTACTTCCGGCTTTGTTCCTAGAGCTGAAAGCATTTAAATGATATTTTTATTTTTTATTTTTTTTTGAGCTAGATGTTGGTGGTTGTTGGCTTGCATCATCTTAGCTTCCACAGGTATATATGACTGTGGTATTTTTACTGTCTTATGTGAAGTAATTGCTTATTTGTGTGCTTTAACTTATGCATGTGGATTCTGGTCATTCCAGTAACATAGTGATCCAGATACTAGAATCCGTACGTGATGGTCACATCAACTGGATCAGTGATTTATTATCAGCTATATGTATGACCAATCACCAGGTTTGATTACTCGCCTGAAGCAAGTTACGAGCATCAGAAATATATGTGCAGCATACTAAGTGCGTGATTGAATTTTTATACTCATGTACAGGCCCGAATGTGACAAACAACATTTCGGAAGCACTTTGATAAAAGTGAAATCCATTTAATTTACTAAAAAATCAATAGAATATGTTACGAAATATTGCCAAAAGAAAGCTCATTAAGTTCATGTTCTTTTGTTGCTATGATTTTCGATTGTTGATTTTGGGCTTTTGCCTTTATATTACTGGGTAAATCATTAAGCAATGTTAATGCTTTGAGATATTGCACCCCAGACTATTAAAATTCGAGATCATCTAACAAGGTATTATTTATCAAGCCAAAATTGCTAGTAGTACTTTACACAGATCAACCAGTTACAATACACACCAGGGACGGATGCATGGTGCTCGCAGGGCCTTGGCCCCCAACCCTAAAAATTTTAAACAATTCAAACATTGATATGTAAATTTCATAAATTTTAGTTTAACATATATAAAAAAATTGAAATTTTGGTCTCTATTGAAATTTTGAAACTGTAGTTCTGTTCTGACACACACATTCTAACATATAGAGCACTGATATGCTTGTGCAAGTAATGTTGATCTTACGTAGAAATTTCGTAAATTAAGCTCTCTTTTGGTGCAGTTTAACTACTAACATGTACCTACTGCTAACATGTACCTGTGTGTTTTGGTTTGCTTCCTTTTGTGTGCTTTTGAAGGGTTGAGCCAATTCTTGGCAAACATCACCGTGTATATCAGCATTAATTGCAGCTCTGCTGATCTTTCTCTATTGCACAGATTGATTTTGCTTAAGAAATGTAGGGGCCTGACATAAATTCTGCTTTTGACTAACAAGGTAACATAATCAAATGACAGAGAGCATTTCTTTCACATTTGTTCTGAAAAATTTGGTGGTGATTCTGCCGTCGACTGCTGAATGTCTGTTTCTTGGTCCTGATCAAGCAGGAACAGGATGCATTACTTGCCTCAAATTAATCCAGACGTTCTTTCATGAATTCAAAAGTTCCAGCATAACCGAGAAACAATTTCTAAACTAGGTACTATGCATAACCAACAACTTGGTTGAACTGTTAAACTTCCATAGAATAGATGCTGGATCCATGCAAATGCCAACAAAATTCTGTTTTTATCTTAGTTTTTGAATTTTGGAGATACGGAAACAATAGTCATGGCTATAACCAGCTGCTTAAGATATATATACATACACACACACACACACATATATATTTTAGCCAATGGCTATAATTTCGTTTTATTCAGCGGACTTATTTTTCATGTTTTATCACTCTTTTTTGAAAAATAAAAAGATGCGTTTTTTATGATTATATTTAATTGGTTGTCATCTCTCACAACCTATATGTAAATGGTGGTTCTCGTCAGTCATGAAAATGTTGAATAGTCATCAATGAAACTGCCAACCTACACTATGAAAGGAGGCCTTACAATATAACAATAATACTACTATTATTATTATAATTATTAAATAATATAATAATGACAATAATTGTCGATAAGACGGCCAGGTGAGCATTGGCCGCCAATGCTGACAATGCATGATAAATTCCTTCCTTTTATTAATTGATTCCACCAAAAATAACAATATAAATGTGAGCTACGTGGTTTGTCCAATGAGTGCGATGTCAATGGATCGGATTCGGATTGGATACATCTTTAATTATATCTGTTTTTCAGATATTCATATATTCAGATTCGAATTCGAATAAAGCAAAGTCATATCCGAATCCGAATACGAAATCCGATTTAACAATCCAAATCCAATTTTTATATTTATATTCGAATCCGAGTCCGAATTTTGAACCTGATTTTGCCATTTTTGAAGCATTAGATACAGTATATTTGTCTAAAAATGAATCCGATACGAATCCGTATCCGAATCAGATCCGATATTTATGTATATCCAAATCCGAATCCGATCGGATGCCATTTATTAAATCCGAATCCGATCCGATTTCTTTGTAGGATATTAAATTTTTATCCATATCTGATTTTTTCGAATCGGATTGGTTGCATATCACGATGCTAACTTGTTATTAATTGAATTGGACCCATCGACGACTCATTTGTAATTGTGGCCATCCATTATCACGATGCTAACCTTTTCAAACTGGTGCGAAAAAGAAAAATGCCAACTTGACTCGTGATGTGCCGCTTGGGAGGCTGGTTCATTTACAGAAAGCACTCCATCTTATTGGTTATGTACAAATACCGCCCTGAATACTGAATGCATTTGTTGCCTGCTTCCAAAGGGAGGAAATAAACATCAGATAATTTTATATTTGAGAGTAATTGGTAGGTCCAAGAGAGGTCCCCATCTCATCACAGTTCCACATGGTCTCCATAGGCATATGTTAAATGGATATCAAAATCCGCATTAACCATAAGAACAAATTACTTTTCAAATGAATTTGAATGACATCGTTAAATAACTAAGCAATCAATGGCTGTCTCAACCTCGCCAGAGGGTTGGGTTTGGAACCACTACATTGAATAAGGTTCAAAGTCTAACAATTAAGCAATCCAGTTTGGTACGTCGAAACCGGATTTTTATAATATTGATTTTATTTAGAAACCAACTAAAATAATATTCTTTGGGTGATGGGAAGGTAATCCCACCACTTCAATTTTTTTTTAAATTCATGTAAATTTAAAAAAAAATTTCTTCTTGTATATAAAAATTTTGAAAAATGATATTTTTTCCCAAGCCAAAATTTAAAAACTTTAATTCAATCTTTCTCATGAAAAAATTTTAGCTCCACCCCTGACCTTGACCAACAATCGCAGAAACAAAAAATCCTACCATAATCTTTGTTCTTATAAGCTACCCATGGCACTCAAATTCAAAAAGAGGACTACTCCATCCTTACCAGAAGGTTTCTACAGTGGAACTTTGTCCATGGTAGTGTTTGGAAGCATTTGGAATTTTGTTCCCATCTGCTCTTCTTCTATCCAGCAGAAAAGGCCCTTTGTGCTTTTTTGCCACTTCAAATCAATACCATTGACTCGAGAATTTCTTGTTTTTCTCCTTTCGTTAGGTGGGAAAGGATTTCCACACCTAAATATGCAATACTATATAGAACTAGCCTAATTCGTAGGTTCTTCTTCAACTTATGAATCTAGTACATCGAAGTGCTTCAAGTTGATAGGATCAACTTGCTTTCTACGCTCTCTTGTTGAAGCTTTTACTAATTGTCTAAATAAGTGAAAATTTTTCAATATATATTATGAAGCAAGTGTATGTTAGTTGGTCAACTTATCAAATAGGTGTATATTAGTTTATTATCTTTGTTGCAATTGCATATTATACAGAACATAGACTAGGTCATTCAACTGGTAATGTTTCTCTCAGCCGCAAATATCATTCTCAGTTTTTTAAAAGCAAAGTTTTTCTTGGGTGTTTTTTTGCAAACGTATTTTCCTCAGGAAAAATCTTTGCAGTTTATTTGTCTTCTTGTCATCTCTTGTTATTATCTTTTTCTCATTCTTCTCCTCTTTTAAAAAGTCGGTTCATCTTGCTCCTCTTTCTTCTTCTTCTCCTCCCCCTTATTGTTCTTCCATTCGCCACTTTTTAAATGTTTGTGTTCTTCCTTTTTTTTAAAAAAAAAATAGTTGCGGTTTTTTTTTCTCTTCTTCTTTCTTTTTCTCCTTCTTCCTCTTCTTCTATAATCTTTTTTTACTTAGTTATTGTTTGATCATTTTCACTCGTTTCATCCACTCGTTTCAAAAGTCATTGAAATCTGACCATGATGGCTTGCTGTGTTGAGCGTCCATTGATTCAATAATCGGACAGGAAATTAATGGTTGATGAATGAGATCGAAGGTGGTTGACTCGATGTGTTGTTTCGTTATTCATTTCTTACTAGTTATAAAAGCACTTTTTTCTTTATTCTTAATCAATTTTTATATTCTTCAATTCATTTTTTTGAAAGAAAAATAGAATTTATGAATTTTTTCTTTTTGCTGATTTGCATGTAGATCGTTTAGATTATTGGATTGGCCGGTTTACCAAACTGGCAGCATTGTGGACTCGATTCAAAAACCGGCTTTACTAATTAAGATGGACTTGGTGCTTCTTTGCCCAAAAGGTCGACGATAGTGATCAGCCACTCTGAACTGAAGACCAATATATAGAAGTTCCATTCTAATGTGGTTATGTTCAGACCTAAGGCACATCTTGGATCCAAATATATGATGAGGATATTTACGTGGATTTATTTTCAGTTCTTGAATTTATTTTCTTGGGGATGCAATGGCTAGGGATGTCAATGGATCGGATTTGGATTGGATATCCAATCCGAATTGCTTCTAAAAATCGGATATGGTAAATAATTTGACATCCGATTGGGAATCAGATCGGATTCGGATTTAAGAGATAACAACCGATTGGATACGGATTCAGATTCAGTTTTAAGTAAATATTCCGCTCAGATACTAAGGATCTTAACAAGTATATTTGAGTCCAAACTATAACATGATATCTGAATCCGAACCACGAGAGCTGATATCCTAATCGTGTAGCTTAATATCCGAATCCAAACCGCGTTAGCTGATATCCGAATCCTGTAACCTAATATCTGAATCCAAACGATGAGACCTGATATCCAAATCTAAGAGCCTAATATTTGAATCCGAACCGGGAGAGCTGATATCTGAACTAATAGATCTGGATGCTGAGTTGGTGGTACTAACTTAACATCATGACACAAAAGGAACATAAATATTACATATAGTATAATATGACTAAGAACTGACTTCCATGGAGTTGCGTGTAATAATATTCTTATAAAAATCATATACATCATTTAACTTAACATATTTAAAACTATATCATATAAAACTAATTAATTAATTAAATAATACTATGTTGATTTTTTTTTTTGTAGTCAAGCAAACGCATCAGCTAAGCATGATATCTTAAATAATATATTTATTTAAGTGAGATAATAAAGAAAACTTCAACAAAGAAATTCAACGAAATGGGAAATGTTAAAAATATGAAACATACACTTTTAAAGCTACAAATTTTTTAATGGACCGTTATCTCAAATTGGTTACAAGAATAGTTATATTATATATTTAAGAAATATCAGGTTTAAAAAAAAAATTATTGGCATGTACATCACGTATGAAAAAAAAGTTGATAGCAAAAAATATACTTTTTTTAAAAAACTAACTTACAAAAAAAAATGTTTTATAATAAATAGAAATCCTAAACGTATTATGATATTCATTTTAAGTTGAAAGCATCTTCATTCTGCATAATCTCAATATGAAAAAACTGCTAAGCTTATAAAAAAGTTTATTTATCAAATTATCAATTTACTTATTTGATCAATCAAGTAAATTACTTTGTATAATCATACAATTCATTCAAAACTCTTAGGAATTTGATATATGACACATAATTCACAAACTTGAAAACAAAAGCCTCTAACTAGTAGGCAAGCAACAAATCATAAGATTTAATAAACTATATATATCATTGAAGTAATTATACAATTTTATGTAAAAAAAACAACTATTGTAATGAAGATGAGAGGACTAATAAATTATTTGATATATCATTGAATACTCATTTTACTTATGTAACACAAACTATTTCAATTAACTCAATGAAATGAAAAAATATTAAATAATGTTTTTTTTAAATAAGAAATAATATGGGTCACCTGATTTAATAATTCATAATAAGAGATCATCATGAAATAATAGTTTACTCAATTAAAATATGTTTTTATTAAAAAATAAGCCTATCAATGTTCAACATGCACAGTTAATGTAAAAAAAGTACAGAAGTCAAACATACTAGTTGTTTAATAGACCAATCAAAGTTCAATATACTATTTGTTTTGGACAAGTATTTAAAAAAAGAGAATTGAAGAAAAAATATATGTGAAAATAATTTAAAACGTCCTTAAACAACTTGAAGACATACAAGTCAAATATGATAAATTATGAGCATGAAGAATTTATGGAGAAAATTGATAAGGTAACAGTTAAAACATCTTAACCAACCATGTTAAAATTAAGTAATAAATATTTTTTTTTTGCATTTTTGTTTTTTCTAACATATGTCGGTGGGGTTGTCAAGTGGGCGTGGCTCGAGTCGCTACAGAGGAAGAAGGGATCAGAGGAGGGAAGATGAGGAAGAAACTCGGCACTCGTTTTCCTGCGTTATGATTCTCTCCATCGGATTCTTCTCTAGTTTTTTGTCCAGACTTGAAGTTGAGATCCCAAACTTTCCCCTTTCTTTATTTCAAAATGGGTCTTATTTCTATCTCTTGTTTGTTGTTTTTCTTCTCTCAAATTTGATGGTCAAGAAACTAAAGTGTCATGTCATGCATGAGTTGTTTGCAAAGTTAAAGGAACGGTGATCAATTTCAATTTTCTGAACAAAAACTTGCTGGTCTACTTTTTGTGGATATTTTATATGCATTGAATCGGAAAGGTTAACAAATTCGCAGAAGAGTGTTTGGCTGCTAGAAATTTCTGGTCTTTCCTTCTCTCTGAGCTAATTTTACATCAATCTGCAAGAATCAATAGAGAGATAGGCCTAGAAACGTGCAAACAAGCTGTGTTTTTGGGGAAACAGCTACCAAAACGTGCAAGAATCTAAGGTGTATGTTTTCACTTTAAAAATGTGAAGTTCCAAAGCTACCAATTTTCTGTCCCCTTTCTTTTTCTTAACCTATGATTTTCATTTTAGTATTTGCAAAGCGCAGAAGCAGAACACCAAGTTAATGGCCATTTCTTGGATTTCAATCTTTCATAGTTCGAGTCTTTTAGGAGAGGCAGAATAATATAAATGCCATTAGCATAAGAGAAAGCTTTTTTTACAGACTCTTCCCTTGATGGCATATACCAACTAATGCCCCTAAAGCTAGCTTCCTAAGCACATGGTTTGAAATTGGATTTTGCGGAAAACATAGCAACAGTGAAATCTTTTTTCCATATTGAAATAAAATGTGATAGATTGGAGCTTCCAATCGTCAAATTTAAAGGTCATGTACATTTCACATCGTCCAGACTTTGCATATGACATCTAACAATAATAGATGGCATGAATAAACATGACTTTCTTAAGGACTTCTGTAAAATTTTCGTACCTTTCTTCGACAGTTTAAATTTACATGCTTTGACCAAGGTTGATCAGGTTATTACTAAGCTAAATAAGAAGTGAAACTGGATTTACTAAAAGAACTAGCATTTATACGGTTAACCGTCTTTACCAGGAATTCGTGAAAATTTATAATCTGCTATTTTTTAATACAAAATCCGCCCTATATATGTATATATATATAACAACACGGAGTTTTAAACGGCAAGGTTACTCTTGAGTATAATATGGCGAGCTTGAAAAAAATAGAAAAAATACGGTAAATTTTTAAAAATTTTAAAAAACTAAAAATGAGTGAAAAATAAAATAAGAGAGAAAGTAGTAACACAAACATGAAAAGATGAGTAGATTTGCAACAAATAAAAAATTGAAAATGAAAAAAAAAATTGTGGCATTAAAAAATTTGAAAAAACTGAAAAAAGTGAAAATATGCAAAAAAAACGTTACAAATGGGTTAAACGTATTTTTTTCATTTTTAACGTTGTTTCAAAAAAAAAATGCTGTTTTTTGAAGTTTTAAATGGCCATTTAATTTATCGCATTTTTTTCGAGTTTTTTTTTTTAAAATGTGTTTTCTATGGCTATGATATATATATATATATATATACACACACACACCACATATGTATATGATAGAGTTTTTAATTTTGATTATCTACCAAAGTTTCTTATTGGCTATCTCTATTGTATGATACTTGCAGGCCAATAGGGAATAATTTGAGGGGTTTGTATCTTTTGTTATTTATTGTCTTTCAGGATCCTGTGATTGGAATTGGGAGTAGGGATGTTATTGTGTCAGATTCAAATGAGATAAATCTTGAACTATATCTGTTTTTTTGGATATTCACATAAACATATTCAAATTCTTATTCGAATACAAACAATGAATCTAAAATCAAACATCACAATCTGAATTCGAATTTTGAATCAATTCTGGCTGATTTTCAAAATGTAAGAGCACTTGAATATAAGATTTTTATCTAAAATTAAATCCATTCTGGATCTGAATCTGAATCCAAATTCAATTGGATATATATGTACATCCAAATCTGAATCTGAATCCAGTCAGAAGTCGTTTCTTAAATCCGAATCCAATCCAATTTCTTAATCGGATATTAAATTTTTTTCCATATCCGTTATTTCTTGAACTGGTTTGGTTAGATATCCAATTAAACTTAGATACATTGACAGCCCTAATTTGGGGGGAATTGGCTCTATATGACCCTTCGGCTATCATTGACCATGTCGATTCAATGACAAATTCTAAAGTTCTCTTTGTTGAACTTTCACAAGTTATTTTTCATTTTAATTCTCCATGCTTTCTAACTTGAATTTGTATATGCCAACAATAACAGTATGTAACTGTTCCATATATCTGTCCCAAATATTAGGCAGATTTATGTAATATTATGTTACAACATTCCATGAATCTGTCCTAAATATCGTGGCAGATACATATAACAATAATGTTCTGTTGTGATTACTAGACGACCCCTAGTTCCTGCCTTGTTCCTAGAGCTTCTAGCATGAATCTTTGATCATAGATTCTTTCACTTATATAACACGTTTAAGATGCTTATTTTGATGTTGGTGGTTGTTGGCTTGCATCATCTACTTATATTCCACAAGTATATATGATTGTGATAGTTTTACAGTGTTATGTGAAATAATTGCTTATTGGTGTGCTTTAACGTATTGATGCTGGATTTTAGTCATTCTAGTAACATAGGGATCCAAATTCTAAAATCTGTATGTGATGGTCTGATCAACTCAGTGATTAATTATCATATATATTCTGTATGACCAATCACCAGGTTTGATTACTCGCTTGAAGCAAGATATGAGCATCAGAAATATATGTGAAGCATACTAATTGTGCGATTGAATTCTTATACTTGTGTACATGCCTGAATGTGGCAAACAACATTTAGGAAGCACTTTGATAAAATTGAAATCCATTTAATTGATTAAAACATCAATAAAATATGTTATGAAACATTGCAAAAAGAAGCTCATTAAGTTCATGTTCTTTTGTTGCTATGGTTTTTTGGGTTTTGCCTAAATCATTAAGCTATGTTAATGCTTCGAGACATGACACCAGTGACTATTAAAATTCCACAATATCTAACAAGATATTATATATCAAGCCAAAATTGTTAGTAGTAAGTTAGACAGACCCACAGTTACTACACACCAGGGATGGAGGCAGGGGTGCCGGCAGGGGCCTTGGCCCCTCACCATCAAATTTTAAAAGCTTCAAACATTGATATGTAAGTTTCATAAATTTTAGTTTAACTTATATAAATTTGAAAAATCCTATTTGGCCTCTGTTACAATTTTGAAACTATAGTTGGGTTCTGACAACATTCTAACATATACAGCACTGATATGCTTGTGCAAGTAATGTTGATCTTATTTTTCTTGTGAATTTAAATATTTGAGTACTGGTTATGCTATAAGTTGCCTACGAAATGATTGTCAATAATATGCTTTTTAGCTTCTTCAGTCTTACCTAGAAATTAATCTCTCTTTTTATCCACTTTAACTGCTAACGTGTTTCTGTGTGTTTCTTGTTTCCTTTTGTGTGGTTTTGAAGGATTGGGTCAATTCTAGGGAAACATCTGTGTGAATACTAGCATTAATCTGCTGATCTTTCTGCATTGCACAGATTGATTTCGCTTAACAAATTCAGGGGACCTAATCCCCAGCAACATAAGTTCTGCTTTTCCTAACAAGGTAACAGAATAAAATGACAGAGAGGATTTCTTCCACTTCTGTTTTGAGAAATTTGGTGGTGGTTCTGCCGTCGACTGCTGAATGTTTGTTTCTTGGTCCTGATCAAGCAGCAACTGGATGCTTTGCTTGCCTCAAATTAATCTCGAAGTTCTTTCATGAACTCAAAAGTTCCATCATAACCGAGAAACCATTTCTAAACTGGGTATTATGCATAACCAACAACTTGGTTGAACTGTTAAATTTCCACGGAATTGATGTTTATCCATGCAAATGCCAACGAAATTCTGTTTCTATCTAAGTTTTTGAATTTTGGAGATACGTGAATGGTAGTCATGACTATAACCAGCTGCTTAATATATATATATATATATATATATATATATATATATATATATATATATATATATATATATATATATATATATATATATATATATGAAGATAAAGATAAAGATAACAACTTTTTAAGAAAATATTTAAAACACATGACTTATTTTGTTTTGATATTCTTTTCAAAAAATTATCTTTTTGCCGTTATATACAGCGGACTTATTTTTCATGTTTTATCACTGTTTTTTGAAAAAAAAAATGCATTTTTTATGATTATATTTACTACCTAATTTTGGTTTTCATCTCTCAGAACCTATATGTAAGTGGTGGTTCTCATCAGTCATGAAAATGTTTTCAACTACTACGTTGAATAGTCATCCATGAAACTGCCAACCTACACCATGATCATCTCATCTTTCCATGCTCCTGGTGCACTTGAGCATAGCCTCTTATCTCTAAAAAAGAGATTGAGTGCTATCTCCTTTGGCTATGGGAAGATGAAGATGAGAAGAAAATGAAGAAAAAAATACAATGCTATATTCAATAAAGAGAAAAACATGGTCATGTTTAATCATGAAATGAAAGATCATCTCATCTTTCCATGCTCCCGGTGCACTTGAGCATAGCCTCTTGCCTCTAAAAAGAGGTTGAGTTCTAACTCCTTTGGCCATGGGGAGATGAAGATGAGAAGAAAAAAAAATAAGAGAGAAATGAGAGGGATGATTATTACATACCTCTAATGAGGAATGACTTAAGAAAATGAACAACAATGCTAAAAATGATCTTGAACTTACATTGAAAAAATCTCCAAGATAATGAAGAGGATGTCTCCAATAGAGTTGTAGCTTGCTCCAAGTTGCAGAGGAAGAGGAGAAATGGAAAGAGGAAGAGGGGAGAGAGAGAGCCCAAGAGAAACCCTAAGTCTTCAATACACTAGGGTTTCTCCCAAGGGCCACTCTTCCCCAAGATGGGGGAAGTGGGGGTTATTTATAGAGGATTTTAGAGCCAAGACCCAAATTTTGATTTTTTTTTGAATTTTATAACATTTTCATCTGAATTTCACATAATTTTGAATTATTTTGAAAAAGAAATGGTTTGAAAAGAGTATTGATTGGTCATTAGGCCAGAAAATCACTTTTTCAAGTGTTGGGAGGGTAAATGCCCACTCAAAATGACCCAAAAATGCCCCTAACAGCTCTTTTTTTTAAAAAAAAATGAAGCCCGCGTGTGTGAGAGGTCGCTGCCGCGACAGCGCGATCGGTCGACGTGCTTTCGCGTGCTGCTTTGCTGCCGCGCAACAGCATTGTCGCGTGCGTACGCGCACCTGCGCACGCGACAAATTTATTGAAATAAAATGAAATAAAAATGTTGTTACATAAAAAACAGTTTTTTTTATTTAAAATGTAAAAAAAGGTTTTTTTGTTGAAAATGGACGGCCGACTCTGCTTTGAGTCAGTCCAGAGTTCAGTCGCTCGCCGACTCGTTCGAGCATGCAACTTGAGTTTTAAAAAACATTTTGGCGTGAGAAATGAGTTTTTAAAACAAAGGAAAGGTACGTACACGCCCGACACTCAAATTTTGTCATTTCGAACTCGATTTGAAATTATGGGTTTGAAATGCTCAATTTGGATCTAAATTTGGATCTATTTTGGATCTTCAAAAATTTTAGAAAAATTTGGAGTGATTACAGCTAACAGGGCATCTCCCTAAACAAGTTGGCCACTTCCTGCCCAATCTCCAATTTCTTGCAATGAGTGACAACAATTTTGATGGCCCTTTTCCACCATCTTTCCCCAATGCTACTAGTCTTCAAACTATGTTTGCAAGACACAATAAATTCAGTGGGCCGATACCATTAGAATTAGGTAGTCTAGCTCATCTCAGGCACCTGTACATCTACATAAATAAGTTGACCAATGTACCTGGCAACCATGAGCTCTCCATTCTCACATCCTTCACCAACTGTCGACTGCTAGATGAAGTTGATCTATCACACAACCTTTTGAGTGGCATTCTTCCTGCCTCTGTTGGAAACCAGACAACCACCTTGTTGAAACTTGACCTTGACAACCACCTTGTTGAAACTTGACCTTTCCTCTAATCAGATTGAAGGTACTATCCCATTAGCCCTAGCCAACTTGACCAAGTTAATTGCCTTAGGTTTGAGATCCAACAAAATGAAAGGGCTCAATCCACCAAATATAGGACAGATGCATAGCTTACAGGTGTTGCTTCTTAACAACAATGCATTAGAAGGCCCAATCCGACTATCAATCTACCAGTTGGTCCGCATGTATGATTTTGATATTGTATACAACATCCTAATTGGGTCAATGTCAAGCTCTATAAACAATCTCACTAGTTTGCAAAAGCTGGACCTTAGCTCAAACAATTTGTCATCAACACCACCGGCTGGTCTTTGTGAGTTGAAGGACTTGTTGGAGCTATACTTGCAGGACAATTCCTTCACTGGTCACCTACCTTTGGGTCTAGGTAATTTTGCCATGATGATCAACATGGATATCTCTGCAAACAAGCTGAGTGGAGAGTTGCCTGCATCATTATCAAAGCTCCAAATGCTACAGTATTTGAACATCTCTCACAACAAATTTGATGGTCACATTCCTGAACAACTTCAACACATGGTAAACAATGAAGCTATTGACCTTTCCCATAACAAGCTTTCTGGTGAGAAACCAAAATCATTGGAGAAACTTCAATACGTCCATGTCTTGGACTTGTCCATCAATCTATTGAAAGGAGAGATTCCAAGTGGTGGAAAGTTTGCAAACCTTTCTGCCGAGTCATTCCTAGGGAACTATGCACTCTGTGGAGCTCCCAAATTCCATGTGCCAGTACGTTCAGATAGAGCGAAGAAGCACAATAATGTCAACATGCTCAGAGTTGATATTTTCTTAGCAAGTGTGGGCTTTGCACTTGTATTCGTTGTTTGGATACTCATTGTTGTCGCAAAGTATAGAAAGGGGGGATTGGAGAAACATGATCAGGAGGTTGAAATATTTCGTGGAATTACCCTCCCAGTAATCACATACCGAATATTATCTCAAGCGACAAACAACTTCAGCAGTGCAAATTTTTTCGGGAGTGGAAGCTTTGGTTCAGTGTATAAAGGAATTTTAATGGATGGAACAATGGTGGCTGTTAAGGTCCTAAACTTGTTATCTGATAGAGCATCACAAAGTTTTGACATTGAATGCAATGTGATGTGCCAAATTAGACACCAAAACCTTCTTAGAGTCATCACATCTTGCTCAAGCGCAGATTTCAAGGCTTTAGTTCTCCAATGCATGCCCCTTGGGAGCCTAGAAGTCTGTCTGCACTCATCTGGCCAGCAGTTGAATCTCTTCGAAAGATTGGATATCATAATTGACGTTGCTTGTGCTCTAGAATATCTTCACCATGGTTGCTGGAAAACTATAGTTCATTGCGATCTAAAGCCAAGTAATGTGCTTCTAGATGAGAACATGACAGCAGATGTTGGTGACTTTGGCATTGCAAAGATGCTAGTTGGTCACAAATCTTCATCTCTTACAAGCACCCCTGAAACCACCGAATACATTGCGCCAGGTACCAACTCTTAGTCCTATCATAAATTCTATGCTTGAACTGCTTCTTAGACAACTTTGTCCTGCTTACCATGGAAAGGAAGTTCTATCAACATCCATATTCCATAATTTCCAAATATCAAGCTTTAATTTTAGATTACCAACCCATCGACAACTGATTACTTGGATTTTATTATGAAAAGAGAAAAATCAGATTAATAAGTAAAATTAATGGGGATGATGACTATGTAATTTTGCATTTGAATATGAGTCTGAATCCAACTAAGATAGTGAATATTAAACCTAATTATTCACACACATACACTAGTGCCAGCAAGTTTCCCTTTCGAGTATGTTTCTTTCTTTAGTAAAAATTCACTTCCTCCTTACAAATGCATGGAAACAAAAATAGAGTTTCATGTACACCATAAATGAAAATAAAATAATTAGTCCTAATTTTTTCATGGCTTCCTTTTTGTCTGAAACCATCTCATTAACGACAATGTGCATTGTCTACTAAATATTTCCATGATCATGTCTGACCTTGTTGAGTGGATGAATTAGAATTCGGGGCCGCTGGAAAGGTGTCGACCAAAGCTGATGTCTACAGCTATGGGATTCTTCAGCTTGAGGTGTTTACTAGAAGAAAGCCTACCTATGAAAGTTTTAATGGGGACTTTACTTTGAGGCAGTGGGTGGCTGAAGCGTTTCTGCTTGCAATTTCAGATGTCATTGATGGTCATCTTCTGAAGCAAAATAACTGTGAAACGGTTTCAGATCATGCTGACGAAGGACATCTTCTGAAGAAAAATAACAGTGGAACTGTTCTAAATGAGCTGCTTGTTATGATCGTGGAGACGGGTGTTCAACGAAAGCACCAACTGAGAGAATGGGCATGAAGGAGGTGGTCGCCAAGCTTAAAACGATATGACGGAAGGCTTCCCCTATGGAAGAATGACAAAAATAAACCAATCATTTACATTTATTTGGAAAACAAGGGATCTGCTTATGCTTCTGACTTATTATTGTGTTTCCCAACATCCTGCTATAAAAACTTTCTTTGAACAAAATGTGAGTAAAACAGTAAACGTTGTTCAACAATTGGTGACATAGTTAACATCGATTGGCTAATGCACTTCCCCTTTTCTTTAACCTTACATGTCTTATAAAGTAGGAATCAACCTTCCATTAGCTGCTATGAAAACAAATCGGTTGGGTCTTTATCTCCTATCCTAATTTAAAAACAAATTCAGATCCGACATTCATATGTATACATATCAATTCACATCTTTATTGGACCCCACTGGAACAATGGACGCCCATTCTCATTCACTTATGAAAGCACATGACCAATCTAAACCTGTTTCCTCCAAATTTCTGCACCAAAAATGGATCCAAAATCAGGTCATGTGGTAGTTGAACTTAGTAAATCCATTTACATACCTAATCGAAGTGCATTCTCAGAAACAAATGATGTTTCATGACGTTGGTCAGGTCAACAAAGACATTTGGGTCAAAGTTCAACCAGATCGAGTCTAAGATCCAGAATGAAGAATTCTTAGTACTACCAGAAAGCATTTGACAACTCACAAAAGTACGCCTAACTTTTGTTATTAGAAAAACCATGCAGTTGTTCCATGGTAAACTAATATATATATAAAATTAATACCCTTTGAACGAACATGTTTTCTCGCCTAATAATTCTATAATTAAGTTAAAACAACATCAATTTTAATCTTTTATGATTTCATGCATTAATAAAAGGGCATAACTGGCGGGGACATTGTTAACCACGTATTATGTTATTGGGTGCTGTCACAGTAGCCGATAATGGAAATTAATGAGCTAATTGATTTGTTTATATGGAAAGTACTTTTAGTATTTTCATCTTGATAGTTATACACAAGCTTTGCAAATATCTTGTATTTCTTCTCATCCCCATATCTTTAGATAAATTTTCAAATGTTAACATCAACTTATTTAAAAAAATAAGTGTCCTCACCGTTTATATTAACATAAAGCCACCATGATACACACCTTGCTATCTCACAGTAAACTATAATAAACGCAGAAAAAACCATCTAACTACAAGAAGGTCCAAACTTTGACAACTTATGATATTTGGTAATCCATGGACAAGAATTTCGGAAGTGGAATGGAGGGAGGAAGGGTGTTCGAAAATGGTGGACCTTCTCGGGTTTCTGATGATCGATCCCTCCATGGTAAATCCTCGACGACAAGATCATGGGTGGAAATCTCTGGTTCTCATCATCAAGATTTCAGAAGTGGATGTCGAGCAACTCTCAATTCAGATGATAAATGGAACATCAATAATCAAGATCGCTTCAAAAGTTTGGGAAAAGATGAAGTGGCCCTTCCGTTGGACTGTGATTCGCTGTTCCATTGGAAACTTATAGAAGAATGACATTGCTATCGAAACACGCCTCTGGGATTAAGACATTGATATCGAAATCAGACTTTCAGACAAGGGATTGACAGAAAAATTTAGCACTCTATAAACTCACTCTATTTCGTAGATTTACTTTTAAGCTGTTTTACACTTTTTTCATTTTTCTTACAATTTTGCATGGAATGAATGAATGGGAAAGCTCGCAATTTCCATTAAACTTTCTTAAAGTCCCCCCAAAAAGAAAACAAAACAAAATTGAAATTTAATAAAGGAGTGGAAGGAAGTGAAGATTTATCATTATGTCAGGAGAGCTAAGGAGTGGCAGGGAGAGAATAAGGAAAAAATTTTGGGAAAAAATGAGGAGTTAACAAAGGAGAGACCAGATCAAAAGCAGAACCAGAATTGGAGGATAACAAGTTTCGGTTTCTCCATAGGCAGATGGAAGTTGAAAATGAACGCTAGACCCATAAAGATTGGAATGCAGAGATTACAGGAGACCAACAATTGCGGAGTAACTTGAAGACCAACCAGCTGGTGGGTGGCGAGAAGATATAGCAGGAGATGGAGAATCAATTGATAACAAAAAGAATCGAAGAGGAGAACCGTGAGTCCATATCAGGTTTGATTTAAAAATAAAGTTCAGGATTCTTGTTGTTTTGATGGAATGAAAACTAGCAAAGAAATGACTGGTTTGCAGAGTGAGGTTATGGTGAACAACTCACCACCAGGTTTGTCAAGGAGAGAAAATGGAAGAACAGCTGGTAAGAAAGGGAAGACAGATTGACGATACTTCCACATAGGGAAACTTGATTCCAGAGTCATGAGGACAGGTTCGAGGCAGGAAAAAGGGAAACAGAGTCCACTACACCAAATATATCTGATGACGACACTCTATTACGGAAACATCCAACATTTATTGGCTAATGCAGTTCCATTTTTCTTCATCATTTCCAATAAATGCTTCAATTCTGGGGTCAACTTAGAAGTACCAGTCCTCTGGCAGCTGCACACAATGGAGTCATTGCTGGGCTCAAGCTCGAGTTGAGCTGTATGACATCAGCAAAAGGTTGACTCGATTGACCAAAATCGTGGCTTGAGCTTGACTCGAGCTGTACAAGATCAGCAAAAGGTTGACTCAGTAGACTAAATCATGGCTTGAGTTTGGCTTGTTTAAGTTCCTTTATCAACTACCTTCAATTTTTTTGTTTTAAATTTGAAAATTAATAAAAAAGCTAAATTAAAAAAAATAGAGTCAAATTCATGTAATTCGAACTCGACTCCTTTATAAACTTG
>NC_045141.1:8772160-8834155 GCF_008831285.2 Nymphaea colorata | reverse complement strand
CGTTCCGGCCACGGCATCAGCGCCATCAGCAAACAGCGTCAGCAGTAGCAGGTGCACGGCAGCAGGCGACCGCCCTCTTCCGCGTCTCCCTCGCTTCCGTCCGCGGCGAGCGCTTCCCAGCGGCCGACGTCCTTCAACGCAGCGCACGGCCCAGTCCGCGGCGAGCGCTTCCCAGCGGCCGACGTCCTTCAACGCAGCGCGGCCCAGTCCGCGGCACCTCACGTCATCCTCGCACGACAACCAGCACAACCCCAACGCCGTCCGGCAGTATTCAGCAGGACATTCCCGACGGCCTGCACCAGCCCGACAGATCGGCAAACAGCTGCTGCGCAGCGATAGCGGCCAGCGACAGCGGTATTCCCTCAATGCGCCGACCAAGCTCCCAGTGGGTGACCACGTCGTCCAGCATCTTCCAGCCAGCAGTCCGTGTCGAGTAGCAGGCGCCGGGGAGGCTCTCCATAGCAGGTCTTCCAGTACTAGTGAGCTGTATTACTCGGGGGTTGGTTCTCCCCCCGAGTCTTTATCCGGCTACGCCAAGGGTGTCCCTTGGCCGGTATATTCTTCCTCCCCCTTGTAGCACGGGAAGGGTTTGCTTTTGTTTTTAGGAATCATATTAGTTTATTTCGTTTACTGTTTTAGCCCAGGCTTCGGCCTTGCTCCTCTCTGTGGTACCTCGATGGCACTTTGCCCGAGACACGACTACAAGGAGCCGACCATCTATTTGCTTTTGTTGGGCGTGGTTTGGCCGTTAGACGTGGTTTGCATGGTTTGTGAATGAGTTGAGAGTGTTATCTTGTATCGCTCACGTTTGTAAGGTCCATCAACCCTCTTAGCTTCTTGTAATAGGCTGACCGTAGTTAGGTTTTTCGGAAAAAGGGTAAACCATCCTTGTACTTCCCTTACCTACTTGGGTTTGCGCTGGGGTCCTGTCCGGCCGGGTAGACTTTTGTATATAATTGTTTAGGATTTTCGGTTTTTAGAATAGGCCTCAAGAAGGTCCTGGGAAGGTAGGATCGCATTTGGTTCGGGCTTTTCTAGGCCAACTGGTGTAGATCCTAACAGAATCCATGTTCTGACTATTTTAGCCAATGGCTGGTTGCACCCTGGAATTAAACTCATTCTATATATGGATATATTTGAATTATCCTTCTATCACTTTTGTCTTCTATCGTATCCTTCTGAGCCCGATAACCACTTCCTTCATGTCCATTCTCTCATTAGGAGAGACCCTTGAACATGACAAGCCTATCTCCATGATTGTCACTAGCTGATCATTCATAGCAGCTGATCTTTCAGTTGGAGTAGTGTTGATTTCATTCAAAAGATGGCTGTCAATGACATCTGAAATTGCAACAGGAAATGCTTCAGCCACCCATTGCCTCAAACTAAAATTCCCATCAAAGTATTCATCAGTAGGCTTTTTTCCTGTAAACACCTGATGGAGGAGAATTCCGTTGCTGTAGACGTCAGTTTTGGTTGACACCTTTCCAGCCATCCCAAATTTTAATTCAACCATTCAACAATATTAAACATGATTAGCGAGTGCAAAATTATTAGATAATGCCAACACGGGACACAGTAGCAGTAATTGCTCCTTAATGGACTTAAGATCAATTGAACCTCCAATCCTGCCTTTCTCATTTTGTATTCTGATACACATCTAAAAATAATACAATCTTATTTTCTAGAACTGATGTTCAAGTACCCTTAAAAGAAATCAAACATGTATCCATACATACATACATATATATATATTTATTTATTGTAGAGCCTGTGAGGTTGGTTGACATTCATTAATTGTATGGTGTTGCCTTTAACTCTCATGTAGATCCTGTGAGGTTGGTTAAGCCATTCGGTAGACAGGCACGTGTGACTAGGGATCTTTAATACAAGAAAGGAACAAAAATTACAACTTATGTTAAAGGAAAAGGATCAATTGAAAACTATTGCTCATTGAGAACATGTCAACAATGCATATTTGTGTACATTTCTTCATGTGTGAACTATCAAATCGTGATGATTAGATGGATCATGAATGTTTGCACATCAATTAATATATTTATTGATATTATATTGCAAATCAGACACACACATCCACACACATCAGTCAGGGCCAATATATATATATATATATAAGGGGAGAGGGAGAGAGAAATTGGCAAAAAGCAGACACTTTAATATTTTGCTTCAAAAATATTTTAAATAAAATATAAACATCCTAATATATTTATAAAAACTATTTTGATATAAAACATGCTTTGAGTCAAGTTGTTTTTATGAAAAAAGTTGAATTTTATATAATCAAAATGTTGATGCAATGATACCCATTCATTTTTGCTAATTATGACAACACTGTGCTGACTATGAACTACATCATCTAAATCACCGGACTGGAGTTAGGCCAACTTCATCCACTCCCTTCAAAAGCTGATTTTAGTCACACTACTGTGGCTGGCTGTGTTGAATATGAATGCCTATTTATTCAAACTAGGTGGCATTTAATTGAGGTGCTAAGGAATGTTATTCGGGTTGTGTAGGGTGGCACAGAACCAAAACCCTCAAATATTAACTATCCGCCTATCAGTCCTCACCTCAAGCCGCTAACCCATATGATGGTCATGTTATAAGTTGTGTTTCAGAAAATTTATCCTTTTTTTTTTTCAAAATCGATGGAAAATTAAGTCCAGGCTCTTGAAAAGAATGCGATATCGCTTTCTTATTTGGACACATTGAGTCTCCTGAAAACTTCTTACCATAATTGGTGCAATAGATTACATCAACAAGATTTTTTTGTCCCTTAGCAAACATATTTTCAATATCATGCTCTTTTTGCCAGTTTTCGACTTGACCATTTTTTTTTATTTCTCTCTTTTTTTTTATCGAAATTGACTACATATAATAGAAGGGCTTCTTGGGCATTATCAGCAGAGCTATTCCCACTGATCAGACGATCGATGTTACCAGAATCAGCTTGAATCAGCTCCAATGGGCCGAGACATCGTTTCCAATAAATGCTTCAGTTCTGTGGTCAACTCAGAAACACTAGTCCTCGGGCTGCATACATGGAATCATTGCTGGGCTCAAGCTCGAGTCGAGCTGTAAAAGAACAGCAAAAGGTCAATTCGATCGACCAAAATCGTGGCTTGAGCTCGACTCAAGCTGTACAAGATCAGAAAAAGGTTGACTCAATAGACCAAATAGTGGCTTGAGTTTGGCTTGTTTAAGTTCCTTTACCAACTTTTCCTTCAATTTCTTTGTTTTAAATTTGAAAATTAAAAAAAGAAGCTAAATTAAAGAATATAGAGTCAAATTCATGTAACCCGAATTCGACTCCTTTATAAACTTGAGCTATCAAATCGAGCATAACTGAACAAGCTCAAGTCGAGCTTGAGTAAGCTTCACTAATTGTACAGCCCTATCTACTCCCAAAGAATTTGGGCACTACTCAACTACTCCGGGCTCACGAAGTTAAAGGGTTTGTGTCAACTCACGAACAGAAGTGAAACCATGAACAAGTTACGTTCCAGCTTTTCATGTTTCAAAAGAATATTTCTTTAAGTCGGCAACTGTGAGATAGGAAGGTGTATATGCTCCTGGTTTTATGTTAATATAAACGGTGAAGAAGCTTATATTTTCAAATAAGTTGATGGAACATTTGAAAATTTGTCTAAAGATATGGGGATGCGAAGAAATACAAGATATTTTACTGTTGATTAAGAATAAACTTCTGCTAGTTACTAAATAGCTTACGTATAATTATTAAAATGAAAAGACTAAAAGTTGTTTCCATATAAACAAATTAATTAACTCATTAATTTCCATTATCGGCAACTGTGACAACATGAAATAACATACATACGTGGTTAACCATGTCCCGACCAGTTATGCCCTTTTATTAATACATGAAATCAGTAGTGGAGCTATCGTGGGGCTGGCAGGCACCTGCCCATGCCAGCCCAAGAAAGCTCCATGTGAAAAGGAGCTTCACGCCTGTGTTGCCCATGCCAGAAATGGATCGGGTCGGGCTCCACAGTCAACAGCGATCCAGCTCCAGAAAACTTAAAGCAGTCCCAATTTTTTTCCTGCCCATAATCCGATTGCACCCAAATTCACCAGAAAGGGAAAGGCCAAAGGGGTGAAGCCGTGAA
This sequence comes from Nymphaea colorata, assembly GCF_008831285.2. Classification (NCBI taxonomy): domain Eukaryota; kingdom Viridiplantae; phylum Streptophyta; class Magnoliopsida; order Nymphaeales; family Nymphaeaceae; genus Nymphaea; species Nymphaea colorata. The sequence continues at coordinate 8,830,007 of NC_045141.1, read as the reverse complement.
GTGGTGAAGGGAAAGGGCCAAGGGCCGAAGGGTGAGAAAACATAGTCAAGCGTAAAGTTCGTTTAAAGGGTACTAACTATATATATATATATATATATTATATATATATATATATATATATATATATATATATATATATATATATATATATATATATATAGTAGTTTATCATGGCACAACTGTGTGGTTTTTATAATAACAAAAGTTAGGTGTATTTTTGTGAGTTGCCAGATGCTTCCTGGTGGCACTGGGAATTCTCCATTCTGGATCTCAGACTCCATTTGGTTGGATTTTGACCCAAGTCCCATTGTTGACCTGACCATCGTCATGAAGCATCAGTAATTTGGTTTTGCGAATCCACTTTGGTTAGTTATGTAAATAGATTTAATAAGTTCAATTACCAATTTTTGACCTGATTTTGGTTCCATTTTTGGTGCAGAAATTTGGAGCAAAAGGGTTTAGATTGGTCATGCTCTTTCATAAGTTGAATGAGACTGGGAGTCCAATGTTCCAGTGGGATCCAACAAGGATGTGAAATGATACATATGCATATGTTTGTCGGATCTGAACTTGTTTTTAAATTAGGATAGGAGATGAAGACCCAACCGATTTGTTTTCATAGCAGCTAGTGGAAAGCTAATTTCTACCTCATTAGACATATAAGGTGAAGAAAACTGGACACACAATCTTGGATGTGTCCGTAATAGAGTGCTGTCATAGGATATATTTGGTGTTGTGGACTCTATTTCTCCTTTTCCAGCCTCGACCCTATCCTCATTACTCTGGAATTTTGTTCCTCATCATCATGTGGAAGCATCATCAATCACCTTTCCTTTCTTACCAACTCTTCTCCCACTTTCTCTTCTTGACAAACCTGGTGGTGAGTTGTTCACCATAACCTCACTCTCCAAACCACTCATTTCTTTACTACTTTTCATTCCATCCAAACAACAAGAATCCTGAAAATTATTTTTTAATGGAGGAGAAAGAATCAAACCTGATGAAGACTCATGGTTCTCCCCTTCGATTCTTTTTGTTATCAATTGATTCTCTATCTCCTGCTCTATCTTCTCGTCACCCATCAGCTGGTTGGTCTTCAAGTTACTCCGCAATTGCTGGTCTCCTGTAAATCAATCTCTGCATTCCAATCTTTCTGGGCATAATGTTCCTTTCAACTTCCATCTGCTTATGGAGAAAGCAAAACTTGTTGTCCCCCAATTCTGGTTCTGCTTTTGATCTGGATCTCTCCTTTATTAACTCCTCACTTTTTCCCAATTTTTTTTCTTATTCCCTCCCTGCCACTCCTTAGCTTTCCTGACATAACGATAATCTTCAATTCCTTCCACCCATCTTTCTTTGCCACACCCTCTTGAGAAGAAACCACCAATTGATCAACTCTACACCGACTTGCCATTTGAGTATATATTCATTTTGCAATGGGAGAAAAATTTAATGTTACTCACATAGTTGATTTCTTGAAGAACAATTTCTCCCTCTTCTAATTCCAATTCAACCTCAGATTTTGGATTGAAATCCAATGCTACCTGCACACAGATTCTGCAAGCCCAATTCTTGACATCGATTGAGTATGGATGTCATCTTCCATCGGTTCTCTCTATAGCGCTCTGGCAGTAGCTTGGAAAGTGCATCGATTCCATAAAAATACTGGCAAATTAGGAACCCTAATCCAGATTGGCACTCCCATTTCTCCTCAATCGATAAGGATAATCTTGGATCCCATCTGCTGGCAACCATCACTCGTCCACCCATTTTCCATTCTCCCCTTCTAAAAACTACCCTGAGTTCATCCTGACTATGAACCCTTACATGAAAAGCATCCCTCCTAAGAAAGAGAACTTAGGGTTTGCAGCTGCTTTCCATGGACTTATCAGATCATTATCAATGTAAGCATAAACAATGCTCTTCTTCTATAAGTCTCCAATGACACAGTGAATCACAGTCCAACGAAAGGGCTGCTTCATCTTTTCCAAAACCTTTGAAGTGATCTTCCTTATTGGTGTTCCATTTATCATCTGAATTGAGAGTTGCTCAAAATCCACTTCTGAATCTTGATGATGAGAACCACAGATTTACCAGGGAGAGATCGATTGTCAAAAACCTGAGAAGGTCCGCCCCTTTTGAACACCCTTCCTCCCTCCATTCCACTTCCAAAATTCTTGTCCATCGATTACCAAATATCATAAGTTGTCAAAGTTCAGACCTTCTTTTAGTTGGATGATTTTTTCTGCATTTATGATAATTTAGTCACTCAACTACTAGATATCTAAAGCTCGCAAGCTACAAAATCTGTGTATGCATATGCATCAACTTTCCTTTTACTAGCTTGCAGGCTACATTCCCATCTTTTTTCTTGTTCTATCAATGCATATAAATGTCCGTCTACATGTTCATGTTCATGTGTGCAACCCACTGAATGAGGCTTTTGGTTGTACAAATTGTATCTTATATTTTTGGTGGATTTATGCTGTTTTTTTAACACTTAAATGGAAAAAGTGATTGTCTTAAGCACTGTGATATTTGGCGAGTTTTAGTTTGAATAATTATTCTAACTTTGCTATTGTTTTTTATGTAGAATGACAATCTCAGCTATGTTTATTTTGAGTGTCAGAGGTGTCAACGTCCAATGCTACAAAGATGGGTCATCAATGCACAAATTGGAGTACAAGGTGGGTAATAGTACTTTTAAGGCACTGAAAACAGACCTGGTAGTCTAGGGAGACAAGAAACAGGGTAGGAGCTTCCGCTTTCTGCCAGATGGTCAATGAACTTTTGATGCGCTTTTTACTTGGTAAAGGCATTTGCGAATGAATTGGCTGGCAAAATGAGTGAGAATACTATTTTTCTACATCGTTAATGTCAGATAGGGCTGCTTCCTCTCCCGCAGCAGTGAGAACCAAGCCAGGTTCTTGGTCGAACCAGGTCAAATTCAAGGTTCCATTATAAGCCGAATTGCCTAAAGGCCTAGTTTATTATCCTAGTCCAAGTTTCAACTTGCATAGTAACACATTTCAAGCACATAAATACACCTCATAAAAGTTAAAAAATCTTTATACCTCACATAATATCCAAGTACACTTTGTTTAAATATGAGAATCTTAAAATTGTAAAGTTTGCATGAACCCTAAGAACCCAGCAAACTTGCACTCGTCACCCTATTTGTTAATGTTCTTTAAATATTAATTAGACTCATCTTAAAGATGCTTCAAGCAATTCACTTTTGCCCTATTTACACTGAAGGCAATAACAGCGAGATATGGTCACATTTTTGTAATGCTTCCATGATACTATAATATGAAGTAGCGTCCTTGAACTTCATACTGGTACCAGAAAATAATTTTATAGATATGGCCATCGGGAATGGCTTCATGCATTTTTGCGTGCTTGAGAACACCAAAGAAATAGTACTTCCTTTGATATAACACTAAGCTTCCTTTAACATTGGTGGCTCAGTTACTAGGAAATAGAATGAAATTTTTCTACATTTATTTCGCCCTTAAAGGGAGAGGGGTCTTCTATTTAACTAGAAGGGTCATTTTGGTCACTTTTAGTCCATAATACATCATCATTTGTTAGGGGCAATTGCAAATAACATGCTACAATGACACAATGCTCATATCATATAATTCCCATCCTCCTCATTCAAGGGTTTTCTGTAGATAAAATTGGACTTCACTCTAAAACTTACCAGAATTATACATTTTTGTGCATTCGCCTTGTTGTGCATTATTTTTGTACGGCTTATGTGTTTGGCTTTATGCACTTTTGCACACTTGAAAAGATCAAAGATATAATTTTTTAATATAACACCAAGCCTCCTTTAACATTGGGTGGCTTCAATTCCTGGGAAATAAAGTGATTTTTTTCCAAGTTCCACTTTTGCCCCTTATGGGATAGGGGTCTTCTATTTAGTTAGCATGGTTTTTGTGGTCATTTCTAGTCCATAGCACACGATCACTTGTTAGGGGCCATTACATTTAACATTCTTCAATAATGCAATGACACTTATAGCTGACAATTCTCATCCTCCTCATTCAAGGGTTGTTTTTAGATAAACTTAGAATGCAGCCCAAAACTTACCAGAATTATACTTTTTTTTTCATTTTTCTTGTTGCACTTTTTTTTGGCAGATTTGGGAAATTGTGCACTGAGGATATATTAAAGCAAAATTTTAGACAACGGAGAGGATTGATGTGAACTCAAATTATGGCAGTTGGGGTATCCTTTCTTGAGAATATGACAAGAACAACAATAATGGACAAATTATCAAGCCACTTTTGTGCAACTTTCATTGGAAGTGTTTAAGTTGTTCTACAAGATTAGTCACTCAAATTGCTCAGGAAAACATGCACAAATGCATTAACAAAATCATTATAAAAGACTGTGTGTGAGCAATGCAAGTGACAGTGCTCAATGAAAGCAATCACACTACATTTCTACATCGAACTATTTAGCCTATTGGTAACTGCCGTCTGGCCATTTTAGCTAATCACAAGTTGTGCCCTGGACTATTTCTCCTTTTTCATTCATCATGTTCTCTGTCGTATCCTTCTTAACCCTGGAGCCACATCCTTCATTTCCATTCTCTCATTTGGAGACTCCCTTGAACATGACAAGCCTATCTCCATGATCGTCACCAGCAGCTCATTCCTAGCAGCTGATGTTTCAGTTGCAGTATTGTTGCTTTCGTTTAGAAGATGGCTATCAATGACATCTAAAATCCCCATCAAACTGTTCATCAGTAGGTTTTCTTCTGGTAAACACCTCCAGGAGAAGAATTCCATAGCTGTAGACATCTGCCTTGGCTGATACCTTTCCAGCCATCCCAAATTCTAATTCAACCACTCAACAATATTAGACATGATTAGGAAGCACAATATAATTGGCTAGTGCTCATCTATGACACAATTGCAATAATTGGTTTTGGCTAGAGGCCTGGAAATTAGTGGACTTAAGATCAATTGAACCTCCAATCCTCCTTTCTCTTGTTGTATTCTCATATATACATCTAAAAAGAATACAAGATTATGATTTAGAACTGAAGTCTTATATATTTATATGATATTCTAGTGCTCTTAAAAGAATTCAAACATGTATCCAGTTTTTTTTCTATGGGGCATGTGAAATTTGTTGAGATTCCTAAACTGTATGGTGCAGTGATTTCATAACATAAATGCCTAATGAAACTCATCTTACTTCTAATTCTCCTGTGACCTGTCTCAATGTTCTCTTAAATGGCTCCTAAATCAAGTGAATTATTCAAAAGTGCCAATTGTTAGCCAGTCTCAGGCCATTAGGTAGAAAGGTATTTACGATTAGGATTCTTTTATGCAAAAAAGGAATAAAATTTATAACTTCTGTTAAAAGAAGAAGATCAATTGCAGTCTATTGAGGACATTAAAACAACACATGTATTTGAGCACAAAACAATGAAAAACTAGCATGCAACACCATAAGCCGTACAAACAATGAATACACTGTCCATGTAAAATAGTTTATCAATGACCTTTACATATAATTGAAATAATTATATAAGTGAAATCAGTGTGCTACCTATGTTACTGATGACACTTTTTCATATTTTTTACCTTAAAAACAGTTTCATTGGTAAAAACTGTAGCCAAAACATTGACTTCAACAATGCATTTTTTTGCAATGTTTTAAACAATATAAAATTTAAAAAAAAACTTAATCAGATGATTTCAATATAAATATATATATATATATATATATATGTAGCGAGAGAGAGAGAGAGAGAGAGAGAGAAAGAGATAGAAAGTCCACTAGGACTGGCAAACCCACCCACTCTCTCTTTGCCCCTCCCATGCTATCCCACCTTCTCTTCCTCTTTCTCTGGGAAAGCATTATTGAAGAGAAAGAGAGTGTGTTCACACATGCACACTCTCATATGAGAACTCAAAGCCAGGTCACGTTGACTCAAGAAACGTATCAGGCAATTATACTCACACTTCGTCAAACACATAATTTATAAAAGGACAAAAAAATAAGAGATACATACCTGGCGCAATGTATCATGTGGTTCCGAGAGCGGCTGTAACAGTAGAATAATTCTGACCAACTAGAATCTTTGCAATGCCAAAATCGCTGACGTATGCAGTCTTGTTCTCATCTAGAAGCACATTACTTGGCTTCTGATCACAATGAACTATAGTCTCCGAATAACCATGGTGAAGATATTCTAGAGCACAAGCCACATCAATCATGATATCCAATCTCTGAAAGAGATTCAAGTGATGGCCACCCAAATGTAGACAGACTTCTAGGCCTCCAAGGGGCATGTATTGAAGAACTAAGGGCTTGAAATCTCTACTAGAGCAAGATGTAATGACTTTAATGAGGTTTCGATGCCTGATTTGGTGCATAACAGTGCACTCGATGTCAAAACTTTTAGATGCTCCCTCAAATAACAAATTAAGGACCTTAACAGACACTGTCGTTCCATCTGCTAGAATTCCTTTGTACACTGAACCAAAGCTTCCATTCCCAAGAAAATTTGCAGAAGTTGCTCGTTGCATGCAATAGCTCTTTGTGAGAAATCACTGGAAGTGTAATTCCTCGTAATGTTTCAATGTCATCGGGATGTTTCAACAACCCCTTCTTTCTATGGCATGAGATACCAATGAGTGTGCAAACAATGACGAAAAGTGGCAAGCTTCCAATTGAGCAAGCAGCAATGACTCTAGTCGCATTGCTTTTACTCTGCCTCTTTGTTTTGTCTAAGCACAATGGGGCAAGGAACTTGGGAGCTCCACATAGTGCATAGTTCCCTAGGAACAACTCAGCAGAAAGGTTTGCAAAATTTCCACCACTTGGTATCTTTCCTTCCAATAGATTGAAGGACAAGTCCAAGACGTGCATGTGTTGAAGTTTCTCCAATGATTTTGGTATCTCACCCGAGAGCTTGTTGTGGGAAAGGTCAATAGCTCCAACGTTTACCATGTGATCAAGTTGTTGAGGAATGTGACCATCAAATGTGTTGTGAGAGAGGTTCAAATACTCAAGCATTTGGAGCTTTGATAATGATGCAGGCAACTCTCCACTCAGCTTGTTTGTAGAGATATCAATGTAGTCCATCATGGCTAAATTTCTGAGATTTAGAGGGAGGTGACCAGTGAAAGAGTTGTCTTGCAATTTTAGCACAAACAAGTCCAACTCACAAAGACCAGGTGGTAGTGTTGATGACAAATTGTTTGAGCTTACATCCAGCTTTATCAAACTAGTGAGATTGTTTATAGATCTTGAAATTGGCCCAATTAGCACGTTGTGTCCAATCGTAAAAGCATACATGCGGACCAACTGGTACATTGACAGTGGGATTGGGCCTTCTAATGCATTGTTGTAAAGAAGCAACACCTGTAAGCTGTACATCTATCCTATATTTGGTGGAATGAGCCCTTTCATTTTGTTGGAACTCAAACATAAGGCAATTAACTTGGTCAAGTTGGCTAGGTTCAATGGGATAGTACCTTAAATCTGATTAGAGGAAAGGTCCAGTGTCGACAAGGTGGTTGTCAGGTTTCCAATAGAGGCAGGAAGAATGCCGTTCAAAAAGTTATGTGACAAATCAACTTCCTCTAGCATCCGACACCTCGTGAGGGATGCGAGAATGGAGAGCTTGCAGCTGCCAGAGACATTGGTAAACATACTTCTCCCTAGGTAAAGGCGCCTGAGTTGTGACAGACTACCTAATTCTAATGGCATCAGACCACTAAATTTATTGCTTTCTGCAGTAAGCACTTGAAGTCTTGTAGCATTAGTAAGAGAAGCCCGAGAGTTCCATCAAAATTGTTTGCAGCCATATAGAGTTGTTCGAGATTGGGCAGGAAGCGGCCAGCATTTTTTGGGAGATGCCCTATCAGTTGATTGGTCATGAAAATCAAACCCGAAAGAGCAGATAGGTTAAACAAGCTCTCAGGTAGTGTACCAGTGAGATTGTTCATTTGCATGCTAAAGCATGAATGGTTAGCTCCACTCAGGAATTTCCCTGTATCTATTTCACCGATATTAAACCTCTTTAGTTTTGTGACATTAGCCAAAGCAACTGGAATAGTGCGGTGAGCCTATTACCACTAATGTTTAGGTACTTGAGTTCTGACAAACTGCCTAGAGACTTTGGGAAGCTTCCATAGAATTGGTTATCTGGTGCTAACAGTATTTGGAGACCTCGACAATGGCTCAGTGTTTGTGGGATCGACCGCTCAAAATGGATTTTTCTGATGGAAAGTTTTTTTAACAGAGGGAGACAACTAAAATCAACGAGAAGGTGACCATGGAAACTGTCATTCGAGAGATCAAGATCATGTAAGAAGGAGAGATTGCTGATGTATGGGGAGATAGTACCTTCAAGTTCCTTTCGAGATATAGTTCCTTTTCGGAGAAGAAGGTAGGTCTTTTAATTTATGTATGGATCCCACTTCTAGAAAATTTGTGCGTTTCTTTACAAATTAAAGAAGACTCAGGTCTATTGGTTTGGAGCATATTGCTTCACACTTCCAAATCTAGCCGCACGACTAATGGTCATTTAATGGATAAAATTGAAAATTTTAAAACTTGAGGGTGTGATGGCATCTGCCAATTCACCTTTTCTTCTACCCCTGTATGCAGAAGAAGGATATAAACGAAACTGGTTATATGCATCATGCAGAGGAGTGTAAAAAAATCCAAATATTCCTAATAAAGTGAAAAATGGAGGTTTTTGAAAGGACAAAATGAAATTTATAAAAAATTTTAAAAGTCTAAAAGATACACTTCATCATAAAATATTTTTAAAATACTCCAATCTTCCCTCTTTTTTCCTTTGAGTGTACATCTGTTGCAGGAGCAAGAAACTCAATCTCGTTATAACCTAAGGAGCAGTGTTAGTCCATAAGTGTTGGTCCAATTTCACTTGCTTTAGTAGGGGCAGCTCATGTAGCGAGAGCAATGGACCCAAGTCCATTTTCCAATTTAGAAGCAACTGGGTAGTTGCCTACACCAGCCCACATGTTTTCCTGAATCGGAAACCCAAGTAAAATTGGAAATATTCCATAGCATCTGCCAGTAACGAGCAACATATATGAAAATGACAAGTGGTAATTAATCAGTTTTTATACTTTCTTTAACTATGCTTAAAAAGAATCTAATTGTTAATATTTTGTGCTGACTCACAACTACATCATTAAATCCCTGGACTGGAGTTAGGGCAACTTCATCCACTCCTTTCAACAGCGATTTTAGTCACACTATTGGCTATTGATTCAAACCACTAACCCATATCATGGTCGTCTTATATGTTCTGTTTCAAAAAAATTTATCATTTTTGTTTTCTAGTTAAAATCGATGGAAGACCTAGCCTACTCTCTTGGAAAGAATGTGATATCGCTTTCTTATTCCCACACTTTGCATCTTCGGCACAGTCTTCTTATTTCCACATTCTAATCAACAAGATTGTTTCTTAGCTTAGCAAACATATTTTCAGTATCATGTTTTTTGCCAGTTTTTACTCTTTATCTTTTTTTTTATTTCTATTTTTTTTATGTAGAAGGCAGGGTCTGAGCTAGGGGGGAATGCCATGGGCCCTGGCCCCACCTCAATTTTTTAAAAAAATTACATATAAATTTTAGAAAATTTTATTTATTTTATATAAAAATTTGTTATATTTCAGCTCGTATTAAAATTTAGAAACATTAATCCGGCTCCCTTCATGAAAATTTCTAGCTCCGCCCCTGGTGGAATGGCTTATTGGACACTATCAATAGAGCAATTCCCGCCAATCATATGATAGATGTTATTAGAATCAGCCTGAATCGGCTCAAATGGGCTGACACATCCTTTCCAATAAATGCACTGCGTACAAGGAGTGATTGCTGGGCTCGAGCTCGAGTAGAGCTGTACAAGATCAGCAAAAGGTCGACTATAGAACAAAATAGTGGAATGGGCTCGACTTGAGCTGTACATGATGTGCAAAAGGTTGACTCAATAGACCAAATCGGGCTTAATTTGGCTTGTTCAATTCCTTTACCAACTTTAATTAAAAAAGAAGATAAACTAAATTAAAGAAAATAGAGTCAAATTCATGTAACTTGAACTCGACTCATTTATAAGCTTGTGTTATCAAATCGAGCATAATTGAACAAGCTCAAGCCGAACTTGAGTTGGCTTGACTAATTGTACAGCCCTATCTAGTTCCAAAGAATTTCAGCACTACTCAACTATTCGGGGTCACGAAGTTAAGGGTTTGTGTCTGCTCAAGAAGAGAAGGAAACCATGAACAAGTTATGTTCCAGCTTTTCCTGTTTCAAAATAATATTTCTTTTACTCGGCCACTGTGAGACGGCAAGGTGTATATACTTGTGTTTTTATATTAGTATGAACAGTGAAGGCACTTATCTTTTCAAATAAATTGATAGGAAAATTTGACAGTTTATCTAAAGATATGGGGATAAGAGGAAATACAAAATGTTTGCACTGTTGATTAAGAGTAAACTTCTGCTAGTTACTAAATAGCTTACGTATAATTATTAAGATGAAAAGACTAAAAGTAGTTTCCATATAAACAAATTATCAGCTCATTAATTTCCATTATCAGCCACCATGACGACACCAAATAACATACATACATGGTTCACTATGTCCCAACTAGTTATGCCCTTTTATTAATGCATAAAATATTAAAATTGATGTTGCTTTACTTAATTATAGAATTATTAGGTGAGAAAAGATAGGCGAGCGTACATGTTCGTTTAAAGGGTACTAAGTTTATATATATTTTAGTTTATCATGGTACAACTGTGTGGTTTTTATAATAACGAAAGGTAGGTGTATTTTTGTGAGTTGTCAGATGCTTCCTGGTGGTACTAGGAATTCAACATTCTGTATCTCGGACTCGGTCTGGTTGGACTTCAACCCAACCCTTTGTTGACCTTGCCAACGTCAAGAAACAGCATCAATTTGGTCTTGTGAATCCACTTTGATTAGGTATGTAAATGGACTTACTATGTTCAACTACCACATGACCTGATTTTTGAACCATTTTTGTCGCATAAATTTGGAGCAAACAGGTTTAGATTGGTCATGCGCTTTCATAAGTGAATGAGAACGGGAGTCCAATGTTCTAGTGGGATCCAATAAGGATGTGAATTCATACATATACATATGAATGTCAATGTGAATTGGTTTCTAAATTAGGATTGGATGTAAAGACCCAACCAACCTTATATGACGTATAAGATGGACGAAAAATGGAACTGCATTAGCCAATAAATGTCATATATGTTACCAAGTGGAAAAACTTTTACTGTTTTACTCGCATTTTGCTAAAAGAAAGTTTTTCTATCTGGGTGTTGGGAAACACAATAAAAGTCAGAAGCAAAAGCAGGTCCCTTGTTTTCCAAATAAAAGTAAAGGATTGGTTTATTTTTGACATTCTTCCAAAGGGGAGGCCTTCCATCGTATCGTTTACAGCCTGGCGACCACCTCCTTCATGCCTATTCTCTCAGTCGATGATTTCCTTGAACACAACAACCCTGTCTCCATGATCAAAACAAGAAGCTCATTTGGAACAGTTTCGCTGTTATTTGCTTCAGAAGATGGCTTCGGCGACATGATCTGAAATCGTTTCACAGTTATTTTGCTTCAGAAGATGACATCATGACATCTGAATTTGCAAGCGGAAACGGTTCAGCCACCCACTGCTTCAAAGTAAAGTCCCCATTAAAATGTTCATCGGTAGGCTTTCTTCTGGTAAACACCTCAAGCAGAAGAATCCCATAGCTGTAGATGTTTGCTTTGGTTGACACCTTTCCAGCCATCCTGAATTCTAATTCATCCAATCAACAAGGTCAGACGTGATCCTGGCAATATTAGCAGACAATGAACATTGTCGTAAATGAGATGGCTTCAAAAATAAAGAATGTAGTGCAAAAAATTAGGACTAATTATTTTGTTTTGATTTATGGTGCACATGAAACTCTATTTTTTGTTTCCGTGCATTTATAAGGAGGAAGTGAAATTTTACTAAGGAAAGAAACATATTCAAAAGGTAAACTTGCTGGCATTCGTGTATGTGTGTGAATAATTAGGTTCAATATTCACTATTTTAGTTGGATTCAGGCTCATATTCAAATGCAAAATAGCATAGTCATCATCCCCATTAATTTCACTTATTAATCTGATTTTTCTCTTTTCGTAATAAAATCCAGTCAATCTGCTGTCAACGGGTTGGTAATGTAAAATTAAAGCTTGATATTTGGAAATTATGGATGTTGATAGAACTTCTCTCCATGGTAAGCAGGACCAAGTAGTCTAAGTAGCAGTTCAAGCATAGAATTTATGATAGGACAAAGAGTTGGTACCTGGCGCAATGTATCCGGTGGTTCCAAGTGTACTTGTAAGAGTCGAAGATTTATGACCAACTAGCATCTTTGCCATGCCAAAGTCACCAACATGTGTTGTCATGTTCTCATCTAGGAGCACATTACTTGGCTTTAGATCACAATGATCTATAGTCTCCCAACAACCATGGTGAAGATATTCTAGAGCACAAGCAACGTCAATCATGATATCCAATCTTTGGAAGAGATTCAAGTGATGGCCACCTGAACGTAGACAGATTTCTAGGCTCCCAAGGGGCATGTATTGGAGAACTAAAGCCTTGAAATCTGCACTGGTGCAAGATGTGATGACTCTGAGAAGGTTTCGGTGTCTAATTAACAGCCACCGTTGTTCCATCCACCAGAATTCCTTTATACACTGAACCAAAGCTTCCACTGCCCAGAAAATTTGCATTGCTGAAGTTGTTCGTCGCTTGAGATACCATTCTATATGTAATCACTGGGAGGGTAATTCCAGGAAATCTTTCAACCTCATGATAATGTCTCTCCAACCCCCTCTTTCCATATTTTGCACGTTTTTTTGAAAAAAAACATTAAAAACAAAAAAACATGTTTTTAATTCATTTTTAACGTGTTTTTTCACTTTTTCAGTTTTTTAATGCCAAACAGTTTTTTTTTTATTTTCTATTTTTATTTGTTGCAAAACCTATTTATCTTGTGATGTTTGTGCTATTAGTTTCACACAGGAAAATGGATTCAGAAAATCGCCCACAGGTCTAGATTAGATAAGAAAAACTAATAATATAGATAAAAAAAATATTTGAGGCTCAAATATTTGAAATCGAACACAAGAATCAATTCCCAACATCATTCGCAAGCTCCCCCTCGCTTTTCAGTTTGACTCAGCTTCGTAAAATTCAAACCTGGATGTACAATCTTTATTTCAAGCCTAAGCACCTATCCAATCCATGATGCAACCTTCGACATCGATCTGGGCCCTTTCCATTCAAGGAAACTAGATCCAGATCAAAAATGAACCTGGAATCATAAAAAACGGAGCCAAACCCATTTTATAAAAGGAATATTTATACATGCGCCTAGTTTTGGCAGCACTTGTTGCACTGCCTACAGCACTTGGTGCGCTACTAAGTGCTCTGGCGAAGGGTGCAGAGTGCTGTCTTGCACTCTGGCTTAGGGTGCACGGCACTTTCGGGTGCTATGGTTGAGAATGCACGGCCGCACCAAGTGCTCTGTCAACTCCCTCCAAAAGGTGTTTGTAGGACCAAGGGCTAATATCCACAAGTCAAAACCTATAAAAGAAACTAAAAATAAAAATAATTCACAAAATGAAAAATTCATAAGAAATCTTGAGAAATTAAAACTCCTTCAAATGTTGAATTTTGTTTTTATTTCTTTTTATAAATACCCCCACATCTTGATCCTTGGTTATAAGCAACCTTTGAGGAACTCCTTGAGCCTTCTAACTATGAGCTTGGAATCTCTCTTCCTTCACCAATTCTTCTTTCGCTCTTTCAACACTTCTTTATCTTCAACCAGTGGAAAGGAGAGCACTTAGGAGACCCTTGGAAGCTTCTTCAATAAATCAGAGTTCTCATTTTGGAAGTTTCATTGTTCCGCAAAAGTAAAGGACTCATCTCTTCTTGAACTATACCATCTCGAGGCATGTAGTTTCAATTTCTCTTGCTCTTCCCTTCATCATCTCCCCATGGCCATGTAAGAGAGTTCTTGAAATTTCTTATTCAGAGCCAAGAGCCACTCTTAAATGCAATGGGAGCATGAGCAATGTGATGCCAAGTCTTGTTTATTTGATAAACTCAAATAGGCATGATATGTTTTTTTTTTCTTCTATTGAATGTATGCATTCGTTGTATCTCTACGAATCGAAAATGTGCATGTATGGCTAGTTGATTTTTCTTTTCATAGATGGATGAGAGCTTGTGATGAGATTTTTTATTTTTATATTGATTTTTGAGGTTGAGTATTGTCAAACTCAGGAAAAACAAGATGTTAAACTGCATTTTCATATTATCGCTATGATTAGTTTTGACATCTTTCAAATATTCATTCCCTTGATAAAATAACTATTGATTGTCCAATTAGTAGTATTAAAAGAGTGATCCACCTTCAAAAGAGTGTCTTCTTATGAGGTTTGAAGCACAAAAAGAGTAAATGAAATACATTTTGGCAAAACATAAGAGTAAATGAAATATTTTCAATTTTGTCTATATATATGTGTGTGTATATATATCTTATTTTTTAAAAATTTCAAAATAAGTCCTCCGTCCATGAGCCCAAGTTGTTCTTCTCTTGGCTACATAAAAATATTGAAGTTGAAAATTTTCAAAATTATATCCTTAATCTTAATTTCTATATTAAAATAAAAAAAGGGGGTTAAAATATCACGTTATTAGATCATTTTTCTTTCTTATTTTATTGGCCCTTTCTCATGTTTCTTTCTTTTCTCTTAGAATCTTTATATCTCTCTGATTATTCTCTTAAAATCTCCCTTTGCTAATCTTCCTTTCTCTATTTCTTTTCTCTCCCTTAAAAATTTGGACATTTCTCTCGCTCTCATTTTTTCTTAAAATCTTTTGCTATTCTACAACTTCTTCTCTCTTTTCAAAATCTTTATCTCTCTCCCTCTCACACGCATTTTTCTCTTAAACTCCCTTGCTCTTCTACTAGTTTTCTTATCTCTTTAAAATATTTATATCTCTCTCTCACTCTCCCATTTTTGTCTGAAAATCTCTTGCTCTTCTACTAGTTTTTCTCTTAAAAACTCTTTCTTTTCTACTAGTTTTTTGCTTTATTTCTTTTCACTCACTTATAAATCTTTATTTCTCTTTCAATTTTCCCTTAAAATCACTTGCTCTTTTACTAGTTTTTCTTTGTCTATATTTTCTCTCTCTAAAAAATCTTTATCTCACCCTCTCTAATTGTTCCATTAAATGAAATATTTTCCTTTAAAAAGAATTTCCTTCCTTCGCTTTACAAAGTTCTAACTTTTTTACCAAATACCACACGCCACATATAGGTTGAAGATAATGTTTGGGCGAATATGAAGTGCATGGGGAATGAACATAGCCGTAAAATTAGTTACCCATGAGAAAGGTTTCGGAATGGCCAAGCCTCGTACTGACGGGCAAGTTCTTTTTTTTCTATTTTGAAAATAAAAATTATTTTTAATACACTTCAAAAACAAAACCTAAACCAATTTTGGGATGCAAACAACCTTATTTGCACAGAAGGCAATATCTGGCTGGGTGAGGGACACATATTGCAATGCTCCCACAATATTTCAATATAAATTAGCATCCTTAAACTTCAAACTGTTACCAGCAAATAATTTTATGAATGTGGCCATCGGCGTGTTCTTGGGTTTGGCTTCATGCATATTTGTATGCTTGAAATGATAGAAGCTATTACTTTCTTTGATATAACAGCAGGCTTCATCTTAACATTGATGGATTCACTTCCTAGGAAATAGAATGAAGATTTTCCAAGTTTCACTTTTGCTTGTAGGGGGAAGGGTCTTTTAACTAACAGGGTCATTTGGATCACTTACATGCTCCAAGAACACAATGATGCTCACAGCATATAATTATCATCCTCCTCATTAAGGGCTTTTCTTTTGATAACATTGGACATCAGTGCAAAACATACTGGAATTGTGCATTTTTATTCACTCTTCTTGTTGTGCATTTTTTTGGTAGGTTTAAGAAATTGTGGTGAGGATATAGTACATCAAAATTTTAGAAAATTGAAAGGATTTATGTGAACTATGGCTATAGTGGTGTCCTTACTTAGAACAAAGCACAAACTGCAATAATGGACAAAGTTCCAAGCCTCTTTCACGTAACTTGCACTGGAAATGTGAGTTGTTCTACAAGATTGGTCACCCAAATGCCTTAGGAATAGAACACACAAGCATATTAAGCATATCTTTATTAAATCCTATATGCAACTGTAATTGAGCAATGCAAGTGAGAGCTCTAAATGAAAGCAATCAAACTACATTTCCACCTCCAACTATTTTAGCCAATGGCTGGTTTGCGCCCTGGAATTAAATCTCTTTGTATCTCTGGATGTATTTGAATTATCCTTCTATCATTCTTGTCTTCTGTCGTATCCTTCTCAGCCCAACAACCACTTCCTTCACGTCCATTCTCTCATTTGGAGACACCGTTGAACATGACAAGGCTATCTCCATGATCATCACCAGCAGCTCATTCATAGAAGCTGATCTTTCAGTTGGAGTAGTGTTGCTTTCATTCAAAAGATGGCTGTCAATGACATATGAAATTGCAACAGTAAATGCTTCAGCCACCCATTGCCTCAAACTAAAATCCCCAACAAACTGTTCATCAGTAGACTTTCTTCCTGTAAACACCTCAAGGAGAAGAATTCTGTAGCTGTAGACATGAGCTTTGGTTGACACCTTTCCAGCCATCCCAAATTTTAATTCATCCATCCAACAATGTTAGACATGATTAGCGGGCACAATATAATTGTCTAATGCTCATCTATGACACAATTGCACTAATTGGTTTTGGGCAAGAGGCCTGGAAATTAATGGACTCAAGATCAATTAAACCACCAATCATGCCTTTCTCTAGTTGTATTCTCATATATACATCTAAAAAAAAATGCAAGATTATGATTTAGAACTAGACATGGTTATTGGGCCTGGGTCCAAGCCCGCATGATAATATGGGGCAAGCCCAGGTCAGCCCGATGGGGGCCCAATCTGTCCCGATAACTTTTAAATATTAATTTTATTTTATTAGTTATATATAAACTGTTATTTAAAATATATTTTACATTCAAAATTTTTATTTTATATTTAAAATTTATTTTTTTATGTATTCGACCAGGGCTTGGGTTTGGATTTCAGGCCGGCCTAGACCGGTTCTTATCTGGCAGGGCTGGCCCGATGCGCAGGTCTATTTAGAACTGAAGTCTTATATATATATGATATTCAAGTGCTCTTAAAAGAATTCAAACATATATCCTGATTTTTTCTATGGGGCAGGTGAGATTTGTTGAGTTTCATTAATTGTACGGCACAGTGGTTACACAATAGAAAAGCCTAATTAAACTCATCTTCCTTCTAATTCACTTGTGACCAATGTCAAGGTTCCCTTAAATGTCTCCTAAATCGAGTGAATTATTCAGTAGTGCCGATTGTTAGCCAGTCTTAAGCCATTAGGTAGAAAGGTATTTACGATTAGGGTTCTTTTATACAAGAAAGGAAAAAAAGTTCACAACTTTTGTTAAAAGAAAAAAAACAATTGAAGATTCTTGTTTGTTGAGGACATGCAAACAACAGATGTGTACATGAGCACAAAACAATGCAAAAATTAGCATGCAACACCATAGGCCATACGAACAACAAATGCATTGTCCATGTAAAATAGTTTATCAATGACCTTTAACATTATTGAGCTAGGAACCACTTGTGCATGCCTTTATGTGTGAACAACCAAATCATGATGATTAGATGGATCATGAGTGTTTTCACATCAATTAATATATTTATTGATGTTATATTGCAAACCACAAAAAAGCATAATTAGTTAAACCACATAAGTCAAGACCAAATATTATATATATATATATATATATATATATATATTTATATATATATATAATTGAAATCAGTGGGCTACCTATGTTACTAATGACACTTTTTCTTATCCTGTGACCCTAAAAGCAGTCTCAATGCTAAAAATGGTTGCCAAAACATTGACTATCATCAATGCATTTTTTTGCAATGTTTTGAACAATACAAAATTAAAAAAAAGCTTAGTCAGCTGATTTGAATATAAATGAATAAATAAATGAATATATATATATATGGAGAGAGAGAGAGAGAGAGTCCACTAGGACTGGCAAACCCACCCACTCTCTCGTTGTCTCTCTTCATGCGATCCCACCTTCCCTCCCACTTTCTCTGTGAGAGCATTATTGAAGAGAGAGAGAGTATGGTCACACATGCACAACACTCAAGAAATGGTTCAGGCAATTATACACACACTTTGAGAGACACAAAATTCATAGAATGACAAAAAAATAATTGATAGTACGTACCTGGTGCACTGTATCCAGTGGTTCCAAGAGTGGCTGTAAGAGTGTAAGAATTCAGACCAACTAGAATCTTTGCAATACCTAAATCACTCACGTATGCCGTCATGTTCTCATCTAGAAGCACATTACTTGGCTTTAGATCACAATGAACTATAGTCTCTAAGTAACCATGGTGAAGATATTCTAGAGCACAAGCCACATCAATCATGATATCCAATCTCTCAAAGAGATTCAAGTGATGGCCACCCAAATGTAGACAGACTTCCAGGCTACTAAGGGGCATGTATTGGAGAACTAAAGCATTGAAATCTCTACTAGAGCAAGACGTAATGACTTTAATGAGGTTTCGGTACCTGATTTGGCACATGACAGTGCACTCGATGTCAAAATTTTTAGATGCTCCTTCAAATAACTAATTAAAGACCTTAACAGCCACTATCGTTCCATCTACTAGATTTCCTTTGTATGTTGAACCAAAGCTTCCATTCCCAATAAAATTTGCGTTATTGAAGTTCCTTGTCTAATGCAATTGCTCTCTGTTAGAAATCACTGGAAGTGTAGTTCCTCGAAATCTTTCAATGTCATCATGATTTTTCAACAACCACCTCTTTCTATAGCATGAGATACCAATGACTGTGCAAACAATGACCAAAAGTGCTGAGCCCCCAATTGCACAAGTGGCAATGACTCTAGCCGCATTGCTCTTACTTTGCCTCTCTGTTTTGTCTAACCACAATGGGACATGGAATTTGGGAGCTCCACATAGTGCATAATTCTCTAGGAACGACTCGGCAGATAGGTTTGCAAACTTTCCACCACTTGGAATCTGACATTCCAATAGATTGAAGGACAAGTCCAAGACCTGGATGTGTTGAAGTTTCTCCAATGACTTTGGTATCTCACCGGAAAGCATGTTATGGGAAAGGTCAATAATGTCAAGGTTTAGCATGTGATCAAGTTGTTCAGGAATGTGACCATCAAATGTGTTCCGAGAGAGATTCAAATACTCTATCATTTGGAGCTTTGATAATGATGCAGGCAACTCTCCACTCAACTTGTTTGCAGAGATATCCATGCTTATCATCATGGCAAAATTCCTGAGACCCAGAGGCAGGTGACCAATGAAGGAGTTGTATTGCAAGTGCAGCTCCAACAAGTCATTCAACTCACAAAGACTAGGCTGTAGTGTTGATAACAAATTGTTTCAGCTTAGATCTAGGCCTCGCAAACTAGTGAGGTTGTTGATAAAGCTTGAAATTGACTTAATTAGCAAGTTGTGTTCAATATAAAACTTCACCTTTCCTCTAAACTAGTGAGATTGTTGATAAAGCTTGAAATTGAACCAATTAGCATGTTGTGTTCAACATGAAACATAAACTTGCGGACCAACTGGTAGATTGATAGTGGGATTGGGCCTTCTAATGCATTGGTATCAAGAAACAACACCTGTAAGCTCATCTGTCCTATATTTGGTGGAATGATCCCTTTTATTTTGTTGAAACTTAAATCTGAGGAAATTAACTTGGTCAAGTTGGCTAAGGCCAACAGGATAGTACCTTCAATCAGATTAGAGGAAAGGTGAAGTTTCTACAAGGTGGTTGTCAGGTTTCCAACAGATGCAGGAAGAATGCTGTTCAAAAAGTTTTGTGATAGATCAACGTCCTCTAGCAGTCGACAGTTGGTGAAGGATGTGAAAATGGAGAGCTCACGGTTTCCTGGGACATTGGTCAACATATTGCTGTAAAGGGCCATCAAAATTGTTGTCACTCATTGCAAGAGATTGGAGATTGGGCAGGAAGCGGCCAACATCTTTAGGGAGATGCCCTGTTAGTTGATTGGTCATGAAACTCAAAGGCTGAAGAGCGGATAGGTTAAACAAGCTGTCTCGCAGTGTACCAGTGAAATTGTTCTTTTCCACACTAAAGAATTGCAAGAGGGTTATGCTTACCAACTCAGAAGGAATGTTCCCATGAATATAATTTTGACCAATATTAAGGTGCTCCAGCTTTTAGAGGTTGGCAAAAGCGACTGGAATGGTGCCTGTGAGCTTGTTATCATAAAGATTTAGGAACTTGAGTTCCTGCAGAATGCCTAAGGACTCCGGAATGCTTCCATAGAATTCGTTTTTTGCTGCAAAAAGCACTTGGAGATTGGGCAGGATGTGGCCAACATCTTTAGGGAGATGCCCTGTTAGTTTATTGGTCATGAAACTCGAAGTCTGAAGAGTGGTTATACTTCCCAACTCCCAAGGAATATTCCCATGCATATGATTTTGAGCAATATTAAGGTGCTCCAGCTTTGAGAGGTTGGCAAAAGTGACTGGAATGGTGCCCGTGAGTTGTTATCATAAAGATTTAGGAACTTGAGTTCCGGCAGACTGCCTAAGTACTCCAGAATGCTTCCATAGAATTCGTTTTCTGCTGCAAAAAGCACTTGGAGGCGGCTAAAATCAATGGGAAGATGACAGTGAACGTTATCTTTAGAGAGATCAAGAACCTGTAAGAGGGAGAGATTGCTGATGTATGGGGAGAGAGTACCTTCAAGTGCCGTGTCACTGAGATTCAGACCATGGACCCTTTGGGAACCAGGACTGCATGAAACTCCATTCCACTCACAGAAGGAGATATTGAAATTCCAATTTGATAACACATTATAAGGGTCATTAGTGACAAGGGATTTGAAAGACAGCAACACAAATTGATCAATCACGTTGCTCAGAGAAACAAGCACTAAGGGCATCTCCCTATGGCCAAGAACCACAGTCGAGGTGAAGGAGAAACACAAAAGAAGGCCAAGTAGCTGAGGCAACCGACTACTGGTAACCATGCCTGTCTAATTGCTTATGCAGAACATGGATGAGCAGGCACTTCTAGAAAATTTGTCCTTTTTTTTCATGTACTAGAAGACTCGGGTCTTACCGCTGATGATTACATCAATGAGACTCTTTCTTGTTTCCCTTTATCAATTTCAACTCTATTAAATCCCAAATCAAAGTTGTCAATTGAACTTCATTTTTCTCTAGATAGTTATAGATATGCTTTCTGCCTTTTAAATGGCGATGTTTTTTATCATATAATATGGTTAGCATGAAAAAAAATGTGGTAAATTTTAAAAAAAATTGAGTAAAACATAAAAATTAAGGGAAAATAAGATGAATGGTAGGCAATTTAAAAAATTAAATAGATGAGAAACAAATAAAAATTAGAAGTTGGAAACTAGCAGTTTAGCAATAAAAAAGAATGAAAAATGTCTAAAATGAAAAAGAGGGAAAAATGCAATCGGTTGCTAGGCTGATTAATCATGAAAATGTAATCAAGCAACGTAGTAGTTGCAAACATTTTCATGACTGACAAGAACCACCACTTAAATATAGGTTGTGAGAGATGACAACCAAAATTAGGTAGTAAATATAATCATAAAAAACTCATCTTGTTTTTTTTTTCTGAAAAAACAGTGATAAAACACCAAAAACAAGTCGGCTGAATAAAACGGCAAAAAGATATATTTTTTGAAAAGAATATCAAAACAAAAAAGGTAGTTTTCCTATCTTTTTCATATTTTTTCAAATTTTTCACTTTTTTTAAAAAGTTACCATTTTTTTTGCATGTTTTGCTTTTTATTTTTTATGCTTGCCATGTTATACGATAGAAAGACCTCCCATAATGAACAATGAACATGAAAATAATGAGCTTCCTAAATGTTGTTTGTCACATTCTGGCCTGTACATGAGTACAAAAATTCAATCACGCAATTAGTTTGCTTCACATATATTTCTGATGCTCATATCATGCTTCATGCGAGTAATGAAACCTGGTGATTGGTCATACAGATTATATATGATAATTAATCACTGAGTTGATCTGAGCATCACATACAGATTCTAGTATTTGGACCCCTATGTTACTGGAATGTCAACAATCCAGCATCCATAAGTTAGAGCACACAAAAAAGCAATTATTTCACATAAGACTGTAAAAATATCACAGTATCATTTAAGTGTCTTGACATGAGCATCTTAAACATGTTATCCAGGTGAAAGAATCCATGATCAACGATGCATGCTAGAAGCTGTAGGAACAAAGCAGGAACTAGGGGTTGTCTGGTAATCACAACCATATAATTACAAGTGAAAAACATGCCAGAAAATGAAAACAGTTAATATCCCTGTCTATTGTCACCATAATTTCTCATTTAGCTTTGAAAAGGCCAACCAAGATGCGACAGACAAGCTTATAATGGAAAGAAGATTCCCAGCTTGTCCAATTGGCAAAGATAAGCCGACTGACAGAGACATTGTCCTATCAAATCACACACCTAAACCCCCAAATAGGAAAACTATATGTAGAATATTTCCTTCAATTTTCAAACTAGGAAAAAGGATGGATTTCTTTTTCATGTTGCATTGGACACGTATCCTGATAAGCGATAAGGATACCAATGTAGATTTGCCTATATATATATATATATATATATATATAATGAGCTTGTGATGTTGAAAAATACAAATAAATCGAATTCTCTGAAATGATAAAGCTGAGACCTTCGTTATTTGAATCATTAGAAAAAATTAATATGTACATGAAAAAAAAACTACGTTTCTTAGTTGATGCATTTTGAGGCACATAAAGTCTAGGGACATGAATTGGTTTGTCGAAAATATCTTCAAATAGGGAAGGCTAGACGACACTGTAGATGGCGGACACATGGACCGAGTTTATCAGCTAACATGATTTGTCAATTCAACTCTTTCTTATTGTTTTTCTTTCATTTGACCTTACCACAGAGTAAACTTAACTTTCAAGGTGTGTGCATGGGTATATTTTACAAGAACAATACCTAATTAAACAAAATCAGTGACGGTGGTGAGATTCTACAACATGTACATCGAGTTGGCTCAATTGGAATTCGTTTATTTTTAATAATTTTTTAAAAAATATATATATTGTATATTTTTCAAGAAATACATATAAATATAATTAAAATCAATTAAAAATTATGGAGCCCGACCTGGCCCGATGCCCACCCTTACTTGCATTGGCATTGAGGGTAATATATATATAAATATAATTTAAAAATATCATTTTTTGTTGCTATATGTATCTGTCATAATATTTAAGGACAGATTCATGGAATGTTGTAACATAATATTACATAAATTTGTCTAATATTTGGGACAGATATAGGGAACAGTTACCTACTGTTATTGTTGCCAAACGGACCCAAGATCAAGATAAGACATAAGCATATGCGGAGGCAAGTTACGATGTACGTAGCTTCACCCAGCTCTGTTGGTGGAGAAAAAAAGCCCGGTCAGAGGTAAGGAGTTTTCTTGTAGTGGCCGCTATCACCATCTCTGATATCTTTGGCCGAGTAAAGGCTGCTCAAGCCATTACAGTTCCAAGAAAATGATCAAGTAAGATTATTTTGAGTGCTAAACAAAATCACGTTAGAATGCATGGAGAATTAAAATGAAAAAATAACCTGTGAAAGTCCAACAAAGAGAACTTTAGATTTTGTCATTGAATGGATATGGTCAATGATAGTCGAAGGGTCATATAGTCAATGTATTTCAGTTTAATTGGACATCTAACCAAACCAGTTCAAGAAATATCGGATATGAAAAAAAATTTAATATCCGATTAAGAAATAGGATTGGATTCAGATTTAATAAACGATATCTGACTGGATTCAGATTCAGATTTGGATGTACATATATATATATCCAATTGAATTTGGATTCAGATTCAGATCCAGAATGGATTTAATTTTCAATAAAAATCTTATGTTCAAGTGCTCTTACATTTTGAAAATCAGCCAGAATTGATTCAGAATTCAAATTCAGATCGTGATATTGGATTTTAGATTCATTGTTTGTATTCGAATCAGAATTTGAATATGGATATGTGAATATCCAAAAAAACAGATATAGTACAAGATTTATCTTATTTGAATCTGATACAATAACATTCCTACTCCCAACTCCAGAAAGACAATAAATAACAAAAGATACAAACCCCTTAAATTATTCCCTACTGGCCTGCAAGTGTCATGCAACAGAGATAGCTAATAAGAAACTTTGGTAGATAATCAAAATTAAAAACTCCATCATATACGTATGTGTGTGTGTGCGTCTATATATATGTTTGCATCCCAAAATTTTATTGGTTTTGGAGTGCTTCAAAAACATTGAGTTATTGTTTTGAAATAAGAAAGAAAAGGGACTCGCTCATTGGTACGAGGATTGACCATTCCCAGCACCTTTACCGGGGGTAATCGATCCAAGGGCTATGTTCATCATTGATGCATTTCATTTTAACTTAAACATCATTTTGATTCTATATGCGGTGTAGAAAATATTGAAAGTTTGATGTTTCAAATTTTTGAAAAGACTCTTGAAGGGTTGCTTGAAAATGTGAAATGTTTTGAAGAAAAAGTGGAATTAGTAAGTATCATTTGAAAAGCTTGTGAAATCATCTTGAAATCACTTTAGTGTTCTCTTAAGACTCTAAGTAGGTTTGAGATTTTGCTCTAATTCGGTTACCACCTAGTTAGAACTCCATCTCATCTTGCTTAAGTTCTTTTGGAGAGATGCTTGTGATCATAAGTGAAATAAAGTGGGTGAGAATGCATAGATGCATTAATCCTATATGAATGTAAAACATTCCTACCACAACATTCATCTAAAGTCATTCCTACCACAACAAACATCTAAGGTTTTTCTTGTTGTATATAAGAAGAGAAAATTTTTGAAAGGGGATTGAGATTGTAGACCATCAAGCATGACTCCAATGTTGGGTCATTACTTGGTTTGTGGTCTTAATGAAGTTGGTAGATAAAAAATATCACGAGAGGAGAATGTTAAATAGAATGCAAGAGATAAAACACTCTTATGAAAAGAAAAAGAGAGAGATAGAGAAAGACATGCATACATGTGTACATACCATCACATATACACATATATGAAAGCTTAAGAGAAAAAGATGTATTGATTTGAAGAGAAAGAGAAATTTTAGAGAAAAAGAAAAATATCATACGTATATATGGGTTTGAGAAATTTTATAAGAGAAGATATTTGTCTTGAAAAGAGGAATAAATATTTGAAAGAGAAGAAATGAAGCACATGTACATACGTATTCATGCACATATGAAAATTTATAAAATGGAAAGTGAAAGCATAGAGAGAGAAAGATGGGGGGTCATCATGTTGGCATAGATGTATATAACATGTGTATACATCCATACCTTCACAAGATTAGAAATCAATGAATAACTTAAAATTACCAACTTCAAGTTTAGTGTGGGCCGGAGGGGAGCTTGGACTCATACAAGAGTCTAAGCTAAGTCCCTAGGGTCATGTTAGAAGGTTCCTTTTGAAAATGTTTTAGAAAATAAGCATAGAATGTTATTATTTAGTTTGTTGTAAGAGATATATTTCTTCCACCATTGGGTATGGAAGAAAACAAGCAACTCGTTAGGGTTTCTAATGGCTTGATTAAGAAGGAAACTAGTGCAAAATGACATGCAAATGCATATTAACATATACATTTTCGTGAGGGTTTATCCCAGGTTGGACAAGTCCCAACCTCAAAAATTAATATGAAAATAAAAAGTCCCCAAACCACACTCTCATTCCCATCATACATTCACATATAAGTAGAAAACCAAGCTACTATGCATGGAAAATATATGGACAACATTCAAGGAATGAAAAAGAGAAACAGGATGACAGAAAGTGCAAGGTTCAATTTGGAGGGAGGACATGATGTAACTATGAAATGATATGTCACCTCATCTTCTCATGTTCCTGGTGCACTTGAGTATAGCCTCTTGACTCTAAAATAGAGATTGAGAGCTATCTCGGTCATGGGGAAATAAGGAATAGAGGAAAATAAGAGGAAGCAAAAAAATAACAAGCATGTATTAATGAAAAGAATGAACATGATTAAAATGAAAGATCATCTCATCTTTCCATGCTCCCGGTGCACTTGAGCATAGCCTCTTGTCTCTAAAAAGAGATTGAGTGCTACCTCCTTTAGCCATAGGGAGATGAAGATGAGGAGAAAATATAGTAAGAAAAACAATGCCATGTTTAATAAAAGAGAAAACATGATTCAATCGCGAAATGAAAGATCATCTCATCCTTCCATGCTCCCCATGCACTTGAGCATAGCCTCTTGTCTCCAAAAAGAGATTGAGTGTTATCTCCTTTGGCCATGGGGAGAGGAGGAAAAGAGAAAATAAAATAACAAGAAAAAGGTTATATTGAAGAAAGGAAATAACAATAACAACAAGAATATATTCATGAAGGGAAAGAACAACAACAATAAGAATACTTGAAAGAGCATGATTTAATCATAAAATAAAATATCATCTCATCTTCTCATGCTCCCAGTGCACTTGAGCATAGCCTCTTGTCTCTAAAAAGAGGTTGAGTGCTATCTCCTTTGGTCATGGGGAGATGAAGATGAGAAGAGAAAATGAAAACAATTAACAAGACTATGTTCAAGAAAAAGGAATAGCATAATAATAAGAACATATTAATGAAAAATAACAACAACAAGAATACTTGAAAGAACATGATTTAATCATAAAATAAAATATCATCTCATCTTCTCATGCTCCCGGTGCACTTGAGCATAGCCTCTTGTCTCTAAAAAGAGGTTGAGTGCTACCTCCTTTGGCAATGGGGAGATGAAGATGAGAAAAAAAAAAAAAATGAAACAGATGATGATTACATACCTCTAATGAGAAATGACCTAAGGAAGATAAACACCTTCACTTGAAATCCCCTTTGAGTGAAGCTCCAAGATGATGCCTCCAAGAGGGTGGAAAGGAAAATGGAGAGAGGAAGAGGGAGAGAGAGAGAGCTCAAGAGAAACTCTAAGTCTTTAAGTGAGAATACACTAGAGTTTCTCCCAAGGGCCAATCTTATCCAAGAGGGGGGAAAATGGAGGGTATTTATAGAAGATTTTGGAGCAAAAACCCTAAATTTAAATTTTTTGACCTAAAAAGACTAAAATCACCCTCTAAAAGAAGATTTTTTGGTCAAAAGGAAGGGCAAATGAGTCTTGTCCACCCCAAAAAACTAAAATTACCCTCTAAAATGAGGTTTTTTGGTCAAAAGGAAGGGCAAATGGGTCTTGTCCAACCAAAAAGACTAAAATCACCCTCTAAAAGGAAATTTTTTGGTCAAAAGGAAGGGCAAATGGGTCTTGTCCACTCAAAAACACTAAAATCACTCTCTAAAAGGAGATTTTTTTGTCAAAAGGAAGGTCAAATTGGTCTTGTCCACCCAAAAAGACTAAAATCACCCTCTAAAAGAGATTTTTTGGTCAAAAGGAGAGGCAAATGGGTCTTAAATGATCGATTTGGATCTGAACTTGGGTTTTGGATCCAATTTGGATATGAAAGTTGTATTTTGGATTTAATTTGGATCTAAATTTGGGTTTCGTGCTTGGATAAAACATTATAATCTTTTAGAAAAAAATTTGGGGTGATTACAATATATATATAGATATATCATAGTCATAGAAAACGCGTTTTTTAAAAAAAAAATGAAAAAATGTGATAAATTAAATGACAGTCTAAAACTTAAAAAACAACATTTTTTGCAAAAAAACGTTAAAAATGAAAAAATACATTTTAACATGTTTTTAACATTTTCTCGTATTTTTTCACTTTTTTCATTTTTTTAATGCCAAACAGTTTTTTTTATTGTTTTTTATTTGTTGCAAATCTACTTATCTTTTCATGTTTATGTTACTGGTTTCTCACTTATTTTACTTTTGCTCGTTTTTAGTTTTTTAAAATTTACCATATTTTTCTACTTTTTTCAAGTGCGGTATTATACCCGAGAATAACCTTGTAAAAAAAAATATATATATATATATATATATATATATATATGTATATATATATATATATATATATATATATATATCGCAGATTTTGTATTTAAAAAATAGCGGATTATAAACTTTTGACGAACTCTTTGCAGAGGCTGTTAACAGTAAAAATGCTAGTTCTTTCTTATAAATCCTGTTTTTCTTCTGATATGGCTTGGTAATCAACTGATCAACCTTTGTCAAAGCATGTAAATTTAAATAGTCAAAGAAAGGAAATAAAATTTGACAGAAGTCATTAAGAATCTCAAATTTATTCTTAAAGCAAAATGTAATCCTAAAAGCGCTCAAGCTATGGAAGAAGAGTTGGGGTCTTTTTATACAAATCAATTGTGGGCTCGTCTCAGCCAACAGCTCACATAATAATATTGGATGTGGATGGATATTTAGATTAATAGGGAGGAACTCTAATGGCTCAATTGCTAAGTACAAGTCTCGCCACTTTGCGGAAGATATAATCCATAAGAAGTGATATACTAATATGAAACTTATAGTCCTATTGTCAACCAAAGTACAAAACAGTTGATCTCAACCATGGCTATCTCGAAGGGTAGATCTTTACATGAATTAGGTGCCGACACTTTCTCACAACAGATATTAAAGTAAAAGGTGGTTCAAGATGCAACCACCATGGTTTTAAGATTAATGGGTTCCAATCATGTTTATCGCCTCAATAAAGCATTGTCCAAGTCAAAAAAAGGCAAACAAGGCATGTCCTTGCTCATCACACTTGGGGTTCATGAGTCACAATTAGATATGTCCATAAAATCGTCACTGATGATTTGTATACATGACATCATAGTCACTAGAAGTAACATGGTTGAGGTAGAAAAAAATCAGTCACTAAAAGTAACAAACTAATTGTGGCAAGTTCTCTGTAAAATATATAAGATGACAACTTATTGCCAATCGAATACTATATATATATACACATATATATATATATATATATATATATATATATATATATATATATGTATGTATAATGAATGGGCTCTTTAACCAAGCAAACATGGAGAATTCCTGCAAGCCTGCCATCACTCTTGCAGTTGCTAGTAGACCCATATTCAAGCTTGATAGATCATCTTTTGCTTTCCACAATAAACACATAAGCATCTTTGGAGCTTTGTGGTATGTACTTGCAAGTTCATGAACCAACTAACTGAGGACTATGTGAAACACCTTTTTGTCTACTTAAACGTCGCTCTAAGTTGCCGTATGAAAATAGTCTGATCAACTTTATTCAAATTGTCGACATTATCGAATGTTGATTGGAAATTGTCTGCATTCTTTAATGTTGATTGTGTAGGATGCGCAGAGGATAGAAACTTATAAATTGGTATGTCATCTTCGTGGGACCTAACATCATCTCATGGAAATCTAGAAACCAACACACAGTCACCAAATCTTATAGGTAGCATAGATGGTCAGACTGGCAGTATAGCAAAGGGCCGATTGTCAACTCGATTCTCATGAGTGCTATTCACCTGAACTACAAATGGTGGGTGTGTGATGCTTAGTTGATGGGTGTCTTGCTTTGCACTTAAGTCACAAAGAAGCCCCAAACTGTGGGGCAGGAGGAAAGAGGGAGGGGCTTCCAGCTACACCCCAACAAAACAAAAGCAAAACACCAAATCTTAAACATTTAAAACTGGCAAATTAATAACAAATTATCATTTTTTTCAAATTGTTGTGTCCTCCCTACCCACGTACCCAAACCTATGCCAGAATCCATACCACCACTAACGCAACTTGGGCTCAGGGAAATGTTCGAAACACATTTGAAAGGGATGTCAACAGTCGTAATATGATAAAGCAAGAACACTCGGATGTAGATCCAAATGAGGAAGGAGATTCTGTCAAGGATTCGATCGGATACTGGAGCCAATAAAATTGCCATTAAAATCTATTGTATTGAAATAATTCCATATCTGATCCTATAAATCAAGGTATTGATAATTTGTATGAAAGCCTTCTCACTTATAAAATGGCCATATCAGATTCATCTAAGAAGTAAACTGTTCATAAGTGCTTTATATACAAAGGGAGGGTTGCTTGCCCTTCCTGGTCTGCTGTTAATCATCCCTTTAGTTCAAACGACTTTAGAAAAAAAAGTGGATTTTATCATCAAATGAGCTACTGTGGTTGCAAAACCAAAAAAGGTCCGAGTTAACATCTTTAACTTCTCTGCTATATATCAATAACCAAAAGTTTCCACTATAAATTCCTTAAGCATATGATATTCATGCACTTGGATGCTTCGGGAAAGATAAATCAAACTACAAATTCTCTCTCAAACTACTAATGTGGTTGAGAGTTGTGGTTCTTGAAGCGACTAATGTGGTGATATCATAGGCCCCCTTTCTCTTTCTAACTGTTTCTCCCTCTATATGACCAGAGTTTTGTAATAATATTTCTCTCTCTCTCTCTAAGAATAGGAGCAAACTTTTGTAATATTTGCTCTCTCTAGGTGATGATCAGATAATGAAAAGGCTGTTCTGATAATCAAAAGCCCATGGAGGAGGAGTCAGCGGAGGCGTGGGGGATGTAGATGAAGGAAATACCAACCTCACTCTTCTCAATCTTGGACCATTCGGTCTCGTCATCCCTTTCTTTTTTATCTGTCTCAGAAAGGACTAGTTGTTGGGACTTGGGACCGACGCAAGGCAAGAAGCCAGAGAAGATGGAGAGAGAGGAAGGGAGAGGGAAGTGATGATCAAGCATGGGGAGGCATCAGGGGGGCCACAGTCACTGTCTGCAACAGCAGCACCATGGAAGGCGGTGGGGAGGAGGAGCACGAGACGCAGGTGATCGCTGTCCTGCATGCGCTGAAGGAGGCATCCCGGTGGATACAGGAGTCTCCTACTGTCGGTGGAAGCAGAAGGAGGAGTAGGGCAGTGCCATCAAGGCCCTCCTCTACCTCCAGACCGAGGACCTCGCCTCCAAGTTCAAGGACCCCAAGCTTGCTGACCTCACCCACCACCTTTTCAGCCTCCGCTCCTAGGTGGACAACCAGATCCCCCGCTCCTACCTCACCATCATCAGTTCCTTCATCAGGGGCCACATCTTCGGCAGTGATATCGTGTGTGTCACCGACCTGAATGAGTCAGAGATTCAGGTATGGATCGACTGGAAGAGCATCGAGAAGCTGGTGAAGTCGCTGCTCAGTGAGGATGAGGAGGAGGTGAAGGTCGTCGGGCTGCTGTCGGTCTTTGAGACCCGGGTCTCCAGGATGCTGTGCTGAGGTCCTGGGCTTTTTTCGTGCTCGACTCGGTCATGTGCGACAGGAAGGCATCCAGGCGGGTCAGGGAGAATTGCGCCTTCACCACGGCGGCTCTGGTTAGGTTCAACAAGGACGTGTTCATGGGTCACGTGGTGATGAGCCCGATGGCGACTGCCCTGGTGGAATTGGGCTCCGCCGACAGCCTCAGAGTCCTCCGTAGCTTGATCATCGCCATCAAAAGCCTCTTTGTCGATGAGATCCACCAAAGCAGGGGGCTCCCCAAGATCATAAAGGCCTTGGATTCGGAAGACGAGGGCTTGAAATTGGTTGTTTAGATTGTATTATGGAGATTGGATACATTGGCAGAAAGGAGGCAATTGAGGCCATGAAGGAGAAGGTCTTAAATTTCATGGAAGAAAGGCAGGAAGAAAAACGGGACAGCTCAAATGTAACGTGGTTCGGCGTTAATAGCCTACATCCACGAAAACAGAGAAAGCTCTGTTTTTTGTCTCTCTTATTTTTTCTTACCGATGCCGTATGAATGATCTCCTTATAAAGAGTTACAGCCCCTTCTTGCCTTACATATCCCAACCGTTTAAGATCCCTGGAAATCAGGGAGTTACAGAGAAAAAAGGCAACAGGTTAAAGAGGTATGACGAGATTGGTATGATGATACTGATGAGATTCTCGTTCTGTTGCTCTTCTTTCCAAAGATATGATCAACCGTTAGCTGGTGAGGATGTCTTTCCAAGAAGGAGATGAACGTTAGCTGCTGAGGATTTCTTTCCAAGGAGGAGATGGTGACAGAGATCCCTTCCAAATGTGCTAACAAACTCCCCCTCAAGTTGGTAGGAAGACATCAGTCTGCCCCAACTTGTCCATAATCATCTTGTGCCTTTCTTTCCCAAGACTTTTTGTCAAGATGTCGGTGAGCTGGTTTTTGCTTCTAACATGAGAAGTTGCAATGATACCATCTTGAATTTTTTCTCGAACGAAATGACAGTGGACTTCGATGTGTTTTGTTTGTTCATGAAATATGGGATTCGCGCCAATATGAATAGCAGCCATGTTGTCACACTTAAGTTCCATTGGGGAGTGAGTTTCGACCTCATATCCTTAAGGAGGGACTTAAGCCAAATTAATTCACACGTTCATATGGCCATGGGTTGGTATTCTGCCTCTGCGCTGGACCGGGCTACTACGGCTTGCTTTTTACTTCGTCAAGTGATCAAATTTCTTCCAAGAAACGTGCAGTGACCTGATGCTGACCATTTGTCATTTGGGTCCCCAGCCCAGTCCGCATCACAATAGCCAGTAATGTGAGGAGATTGGTCGCGTCTCATTAGGATTCCCTTTCCCAATGTCCCCTTTAAGTACCTCAAAATCCGGTGAGCTGCCTCAACATGATGGGATCTTGGTTGGTGCATGAATTGGCTAATGACACTGACAACATACATAATGTCAGGCTGCATGACTGTCAAATATATAAGTTTTCCAACTAGTTTTTGGAAACTTTCTTTGTTTTCGAAAATATCACCATCTTCTTTCCTTAGCTTGCAGTTCATCTCAAGGGGTGTGTTTGCAGGTTTGGTGCCTAGATATCCAGTATCTTTCAAGAGATCAATCGTGTATTTGCGTTGACATATAAATACTCGTTTTTTAGAGTGAGCCACTTCTATTCCAAGGAAGTATTGCAACAGTCCAAGATCTCTGATTTCAAACTCACTATTTAAATGTTTTTTTATAGCCTGCATGATCTCAAAGTCGTCTCCAGTAAGTATGATATATTCCCCGTACACAAGGAAGATGGTTACCTTGGATTTTCTAGTGAATGTGAACATTGTGTAATCGGTAGAGCTTTGCTGAAATCCATAATTGATGAGTGTTGTCTTTAGAAGAGCAAACCAAGCATGAGGTGATTGCTTCAATCCATGAAGAGTTTTCCTTAGTTTGCAAACATGTCTAGATCGGCAGTTAACTCCTTGCGGTACTTCCATGTAGACCTCTTGTTCCAATTCACCATGGATAAATGCATTTTTTACATAAAGTTAGAGAAGATTCCACCTTTTTGTAGATGCAAGTGCAAGAAGAGTTCTCACCGCATTCATTTTTTCTACCGGGCCAAAGGTTTCATTGTAATCTATTCCTTCTGTCTCGGTGAAGCCCTTTGCAACGAGGCGAGCCTTATATTGCTCCACTTGTCCATTGCTCTTGAACTTTATTTTGTAGATCCATTTACAACCTACCAGTTTCTTTTTGTCTGGGAGAGGAACAAGAACCCAAGTATAGTTCTTTTCAAGCACCTTGATTTCTTCTTCCGTAGCTTCCGACCACCGTAAGACTGCACTAGCTTCATTAAAGTTTCTTGGCTCTTGATGACCATAAATAACAAAGATGTATGACTTGTAATTATACGAGAGAACTTCAAAAGAGAGATAATTGTCTCGTGAATGAAGACTTCCAATGGATAAGTAAGTATAGTAATCACTTAACTTGGATGGAGGCCGAGTCACTCTAGAGGAACGTCTTACGCCTGGTTGAGATTCAACATCGGTAGGTGGTTTGTCTTCCTCCAAAATAGTGTTTTCAAGGCTGTTGTCGTTACTGGGAAAGTGGGCAATCCCTGGTTGGCATGTAGTCGTTTCACTTGCGAAGATGTCAGCCAGCGGACGTGGAGTATCATCAGCACTATTTTCTACAGAGTTTCTGTTATTTGCCTCCCCCTGTATGCAGCAGTCAGAGAAATGTTGATTTTCGTAGAATTTTACATCCTGAGATACAATCATACGTTTAGAGAGAGGGTCAAAACAGAGATAACCTCTCTTCTTGCTTGAGTATCCTAAGAATATACACTTAATCACATGTCGCTGGAATTTATTTCTAAATCTTTCTTGCACAAGTACAAAACATTTGCACCCAAATACCTTGTGGTGTTTAAGTGACAACGGCTTCTTGAGAAGGAGTTCAAGAGGAATTTTTCCTTCTATGCTAGAGTTTGGAACTCAATTGGATATATAACATACTGTCCCAATGGCTTCGCTTCAAAAAATCTGAGGTACGTTCTTGTGCATCATAAGAGCCCGAGTAATATTTAGAAATAGTCAGTTTTTTCTTTCTGCAATGCCATTTTGCTGAGGCATCCCGGCGCAGGTATATTGGGGCTGTATTCCATGCTTCCTCATGAAGTTTTTCAATGCATCATTCACATATTCACCACCATTGTCAAAGCAAAGCATTTTAATCTTAGCACAATATTGAGGGAGAATGAGGGCATAGAATTCTTCAAAAAATTTTGGCACTTCACTCTTATTTTTGAGAAAATAAATCCAAGATACACAAGTCATATCATCAATGAAGGATACATAGAACTTAAAACCAGCATGAGAGTCCTCTGGAGCAGGTCCCCAAACATCCGAGTGAATGAGATCAAAAGATTTTTCAGACCTTTCATGAATCGGCTGGAAGGTGAGGTGTGTAAATTTGGCGAATTCACATGCATTACATGCTTTATTATCATCAATGGTGAGGGGACTGAGGTTCTGATCGTATATGTATCCTAATCGAGCATGTCAAATTTGATAGTCCATCCTTTGAGTCGATTTTTATTTGGAGAAAAAACTCAAACAGTCGGTGTCCAAAGTGTAGAGGTCACCATGGCGTCGGCCCTTCCCAATCACCTTCTTGGTGCTCAGGTCCTGAAACGTTACATCCTTCTTGGAGAAAACAGCCAGACAATCATAATTTTGAATGATTTTGCTAACAGACATAAGGTTGACAGCGACCTTAGGAACAAGTAAAGCAGAACTAATATTTTTCTCGAAGGATGTTTTTCCAATGCCAGCAACAAAAGTAGATGACCCATCAGCAGAAAAAACAGAACGATGAAGATCCTTGTTTAGATTGGCAAGTGTTGTGGGATTATTAGTCATGTGATCAGTAGCACTAGAATCAACTATCCAGGATTTATTTTTAGTGGCATTCAATAAGGCACAGAACTTACCTTCTGAGACATCACCCATTGGTTGGAAAGATAATAGATTTGCTTTAGGGGCCGTTTGATGGCCTGGAAAAAAATTTCTGGAAATATATTGCTGAAAATATTGGAAATGGAAAAATGAAATGGAAAAAATTTTTCCGATTCCAATTTTAGTGTGTGTGTGATGACTCAGAAATATATTTCCAATTCTATATTTCTAAGTTTGATAGTCCAGAAATATATTTCTAGAAATTTAATTCTTAGTTTGATAATAAGGAAACATTTATCTAGATTTACAAAAATATGGCAACAACATGGTTATGCATGTATGGACGTATAAACCGGATATACTCGCCCACACAATCAATTAGAACAATTCAATGTCTTATTATTAATTTTCTTTATTTATTTCACATTTACCTAATTTTGAAGATATTTTTAATTTATTAAAAAATTTCTTCGAGAATTTTCCCTAGATACATAATTTTGTCATATTATACCCAAGAAATAACTCGTCGTACATGCCCGTCACCTGACATTCGTCACTGATCACCCTCACCTTGCACCAACTCACAGTTTGTCAAATACTATAACAAATGTTCAGTGAAGATCCCATAAAACCTGGTCAAAAACCCACATACAACCAAGTAGGTGGATCCTTGAGAAACGATATGGCAAGGTGCAGAAGGATGAAGCCTTATGAATCACTATCCTAACTCTCAACATGCACCAATGATCAACAACACCAACACCCTCAGTTGATAGAAACTATCAAAAACTGAAACCAAATGTGAATAAAAATCATGCCATGCCAGATCCGATCCACCTGTGTCAGATCAGAGATAACTGCAGAAGTAAAAATACTCAACCAAACACCCAACTCGCTGCAATATATACATCAGATCTGAATCTAACATAACCATAACAAAAACGGCTGTGATCTCCCACTGCAAGCAGCCAACGACCTTAGCTGCAGTGCCAAGAAAATTGTAGTTGACATCAGACCAACCACCAACAGCATGATAAAAAAAATTGAATCAATCTGGCGTCAACTCCATCACAATTTCAACACTTTGCCCATATCATCACACGAAATCAAAAATCATGTATTCCTATTCTTGGCAATTGAAATTCAGATTAATGAAGCATCAACTGCACACAGGAAAAGCAGCTCAATTACAATGGGAGGTCATGCGTCAGTCACCCATACATGGCACATGTTGCCAAAGCTCAACACAAAATACCAACACCCAATAATTGCTGCTCACCTCATTTGCAACTTTTTCAAGCCTGAGGGGCACATTTAAGCCATCTTCTGGAAAATCATCAAAAGCAACTGTAATTGACATCAACAACAAAGCGCAACGATAGCACGACAAAGCGAATAAAGACCACACAAACCACATACATAAAGAAGGATCATATCATTGTTCCCATCAGTGATAAAATACTAAACAAACCACATACATAGTCCCATCAGTGTTAAAATATTTACATATTCCCATCAGTGTTCAGTGTTCAGAAGAGCTTCAACATTCAATAGAAAGCCAAGTGCATGTGTCGAGTATTCAAAGAAGCAAATACATATGCAGTGTCTTTGCACCATAACAAAACAAAAAAACTGAAACTGAATCAAACTTTCCCCTTTGCACGACCTTTAAACATACGTCAGACTGATGTCGGTGCTTCATCTTCAACCAGTCCTGCTAGTTGCATAACAATAACAATTAGCACTAAATGAGTTAGAATATGCTAATTAAGCAAGAAACACTGTCGTTGTATGACAATAACAAAATTAATAAATAAGTGAGCATCTAACAAGTAACATGTAATTATAACAGTCGGACCAAACCATGTAAGAAAAAGTTAACATAACTCCTCCGACTCTTCTTTGACAAACAGATAAAGCCAAACCATGTGCATCATTTTTGTTCCTAGTAAATCTACAATCATAGCAATCTGAAAAATGTCTTCATGAGCAGCCCATCGATCTGAAGCTGCCATTGAAGCAACCCCATCAATCTGAAGCTGCTCAAAGGGCAACAACTAAGTTGAAGGCTTAATTTTGCGAAATGCATGAAAGAGAATGTGAAGGCATGACCAAAATCATGCCAAACAAAATCTAGTAGAACAGAACTGATATGAGCAAAGCCATTTTAAGTCCAACTGAAACCCAAAATGAAGCCCAGCACAGCACAAATCTATTTTGAAATGTAATCCCCAGGCTCAGTTCCAAACTTTAAATTTCAAAATTTAAAGTTCAGTTGACGAATTAATCTCAACAGAACAGTGACAGTAATGTAACTCAGTACATAAACTCAGTTCAGATTTATCAATGAAAATTTTGCGGAAAGATGCTGAACTCGTAGTGCAGTAAAAAAAACAGTTTAAAAACATGAACCACTCAAACATGCTAACATAAACTCAGTACTTTTGATCGCAGCATATTTCTTTTTATTCCTCTTCTCTCTTCCTTTTCTTCTTCATGTTGAATCTCACCAAGAACTGAGTCACTCAAACAAAAACAGACTGGTCTTGTTAGCTTTTCTATTCAGTACATAAACTCAAAGAAGTCTCACAGGCCCTCCACAGGGACTTGAATGCGATGCCATTACGTGACTCTCAACCACGCAAAATGCTGATGAAACGCTGGGGTTCGATCCTCCCATATTCACCTCCAGTCCCTGTGACTCCAATCACTGTCTAAGGAGAACCACACAATCATCAAGAAATTGCAGAAAAGCCAACCAAACCTTACTCCACAAATGCAACAAAGAACCTAAAAATGGACGCACCACACAATCATCAAGAAATTGCAGAAATACCTTCCCCCTTCAAACGAAAGGTAAAGAAAAACCCTCCACGTCAAAGGAGAAGAACCCACGAAAAGCTAACAAGACCAGTCTCAGAGGCTTTTTTGTGCAGAACCAACACATGAAAAGCAAAAAAAATTGCAGAGAAAGAGAGAGGAAACGGAAGACAAAGGATTCTTACCAAGGAAAGAAGCAGAGAGGGCAGAGGAGAAGAATGAACTCTTTATGAGAATAGAAACAGAAAACATGCGTGCAGACATTACTTTCATGCTCACGGCAGACATCAGAGGGTCGTTTTCAGTCGATGCACCCGCAGGGATTCAAAACGCCTACTTGGAGAGGGGAACAAGAGAGAGAATGAGAGAGAGAGAGAGAGACAATACCTTGCGAGAAAGAGAGGGACAGGAGGCTAGCGGCTGCACTGAGAGGAGGCGTGGAGGCGTGGAGCTCTGATGCGGAGAGGGAGAGGAGGCACGCGAGGGAGTCTGCGGGTGCGTCGACGAGAAAGAAGCGGCTGAGGCACAGGAAGGAAAACAAGAAACGCGAAGATGCGCTCGCGTGCCCTAACGGGCAAAAATATAATTCTGGAAAAAAATCTCCGTCTCTCCAGACGGAAATTTTTTCCGGAAAAAAATTTCCGGAATTCGACTTCAACGGTCGAAAAAAACTTTCCACATTTGATACGATGGAAAAATTTTAAATATTTGAATTTTTTTTCTAGGTAAATAGTGTTTTTCCGGCGCATCAAACGCCCCCTTAGAGAATTTCTGGAAGAATTTTTCCAGGTCATCTTTGGTGACAAAGTTTGCATGGTTGACGTCTTTGTCTGGGATTGAAGAAGATCCCTTTTCCTTCCCTGGTCGCCCCACAAGTTCCCAGTAGCGATCGCGTATGTGACCCAATTTCCTGCAGTGAGTATACTTAAGTTTTCTGTGATTTTTCTCTGTGTTTGAGTGGTACCTTTGTGTGCCTTGATTAGTGCCCGATTGTGAAAGGCACGCCATTCTTTCTTGGCTGTCTTCTATGGAGTCCATTTTTGGAGGGACGCTCACAACTCTTCACCTTGACACCTCTCTCTGAATCATTTGACAAACAACATTGAATTTTGGCAGCAGCATAGTATTCAGGATTTGAGTCTTTATGGCTTCATAGTCCTCACTCAATCCAACGAGGACCTTGAAGATTTGATCTTCTTCAAAATGATGTCTGTAAATGACTGGATCAGAGGTCACTGGTTGATATTGAAGGAGCTCATCATATAGACTCCTGAGTCTCCCAATGTACCGCTGCACATCTTGGTCATGGAGGGTGAGATTGGCAATCTCGCATTGTATCTGGTGTACTGGAGCAAGATTATTTTGCTCACTGTAAAGTTCTTTTAGAGCCTCCCATATTCCGTGTGCGGTATCCTGATATGTAAACAGATTTGCTATGGATGGTTGGGAACAGTAGTGGCTGGAGCTTTGGTTTTCCCGTTAATATATCATGCCTTTGATCTTCCAATAGGAACCAAGCGAGCAGCCTTCGCCCAACTCAAATAGTTAGCACCATTGAGTGGGGTGGAGGTAATTTTCTGGGTATTATGCTCGGTGGACTTGGCTCCCTTGAATGATCTCTTTGATTTGAGCTAGCAGCGTCGGCCATGATATTGGCACTGCGGATTCCCAGCTGAAGACAGTCTGGGTCGCAGACGAGTCTCTCTATAGCAGGAGGTCACATGGACCTTTAGAAACCTGTGGCACTGGTAAATTCCGTATATCTTCACAGGATTGTCCAAAAAATCTGAAAATTGGATCAAAAATACTAAACACGTGCCCGAATCCAATGCCACCTTACTCAACCTCTGGATCACCTCCAGTCAAAAACGCGCTCCAGAGAAAGTCACGCCTGTAATGCCCCCTACGACAACAGCTGCGGCACTTCTAAAATTTCGTCTTCTGCCTAAGGTCCTTTTCATGTCCGAGATCTTCAGTTAACCTTGGAAGACATGGTGAAGAGAAAGAACTGGGCAGTGCGAGTGGTGAAGAAATGCAGGATTTGTCCACTCCTAGTGGAGACGGTGGCGATGGAGGGTGTATTTTTGCAAGCAACACCCATTTGGTGGGTGTGTGGCCATGTTTGCTATACAGTTGGAAGTGGGGCAGGGTCCAAGGCAGTTGCTATCATGAAATGTTTGAAAAATGATAAATATTGAATTTTAGAAAACATGGGGTGATTACACCTTCTAAGAATTTTCAAACTATTAGAACGTTGATTAGGAAATACTTGTTGCTCTTAAATTGTTGTGGAAACAAATTTATTAATTGAAAAATGTCATTCTCATATTTTAATAAATAATGAATAAGTGCACGTGAGCAATGTGTTCCTTTAAGGGGTAGCATTGATTGTAAAGGTTCCATGAATCTGTCCAGAAAATTGATAAAGGTTCATGAAACAATAGCTCTAGTGTCCAATGAACCTTCTATAATTTTGCTGTAGATCGATGGGACAATCACAAAGTGTCCCTATTGCCAAACACCCTCTTAGCTCCTTTATAAACTAAAGGGCAACACAAGGCACTGAGGAATTTTATAAACTTAGCCCTATGCAAAACGGTGGGTGAGAAGATTACATCATCAAAATATAAAAGATGGTTGTTGTATATGAAAACACAATTACTTTGAACCGGGTCCAGATCTAGAACTTTGAGAACATTTTTAGTTGTAATAACTTTGGATTTGATGTATATTCAAACTCTGATTTTAACTATGCATTGGACTCAGATATTTAAATTTGGATTTAGATATATAAATTCAGCTTTGTTTTATTTTGAATTTACTATCCAATTGGATATATACCAAATTACTTAATTTTAAGACAATATGTTAAAAGTTAGGTTGTATGGGAAGAAAATATTTTTAACATCCAGTAATTAACATATCCATTCCTCTCTCCCGTTCTCATCTTGGGTCAGCAATTTTGGGCAGAAGGTTAGAGTTGTATCTTATTATCCAGTCCTTGGTGCAAGACCCATAAATTGCCCAAGCCTGGTATCTAAATAAGCTTTGTGATTTTGAGAAAAGAAAATAAAAACAAGATCACGCATCCAAATTTTTTACATAATAAAATAGGATAGATGAAAACCCTAGAAAAAGAATCCTGCAAACGTGAGAAAAGGGAAGTGTAGAAGATTGGGATTGAGACATTTTTCCCAGATTTTTCTAGCAGAAAAAATATATGGGGCTCACCATAGTCCAAATTGGTAAAGCTTCTGATTGGAGGCAAACAAATGGACCCTTAAACATTTATTCTCTCATAAACTCAGCAACTTGAGAAATTTAATTTTCTGAGTTAAAAGAAGGCAAGAGTCTTGTTGTATTTATGTACTCTCCACCACGGCAGCAGTGGATCTAATTAGAGGGGCGCATGCCCACTTGCTCACCTTTGTAAGTTTGATCTGTTCCTTAATTTGCCTAATTTCTCCACTTCTGATTCTTTTCCTCTGCTCTTCCCGTCTACCAAGAAACAGAGGAGGTTGGCGTTAGTATGGATGTACTTGCAGAAGTGCTCTTTCTGTTATTTTGGAAGCCATCACCAGCTTATTGAAAGAAAAGGTCAGCCTCATCTTGAATGCCAAAGACGATCTCATCAACCTCCAGAGGAAGCTGGAACTATTGCCGGCGGCCCTCAAGGATGCAGGTCGCAAGCCCTTTTCTAGCAACAAGGGCGACAAAGGTCTAGACGACAGCTGAAGGCTTGAGCTTGGCAAAAAGGAGAATGATTCTTTAACTTCATGGAACAAGGTAAGAAAGCCTTGGATCATTCTGCGCACTTGCTTTAGAATTGTATTTAATTCAGTAAACCCACTTATTCCCATGGGTTTTATATTTTTTAGAGTATGCACCAAATCTCATGTTTCATTCTCTTCTGGTGCTTTAAATTCAGCAGCCATGGCGTCACACCAACATTGATGCTTAACGGCTTGACTAAAGGAGGATGGTTCCAAATCTTTAGAGATGACCAGAAGAAGTGCTTTATGAGGTGTAGAGATATAAAGGAAATTATGAATGTGTGTATACATGTGACAGAGAGAGAGAGAGAGAGAGAGAGAGAGAGATAAAGAGAGAGAGAGTACTGAATTTAATTTATTAATGTACCCATTTTATTACATCATGATACATAGCATCATAAGTAGGATTCGGTTAATGGGCACCAACATGGTTGATAGAGTGGGAAACAGCGACACTGGTGACTTGCTTAGGTAGTCAGGATGGGCTCGGCAATGAGAGAGTAGATACGGTACATGGACTCATGCTCCAAGACACTGATGCCATCTTCATAGTAGTACATGCACTGGGAGACCCTCGCAATGTTGAGAGCCACATTCATGAAGGAACGAGAGAAGGTGGTCTGTTGCTGCTGCTGCTGAGCAGAGAGCAGCTCCCTGTTCAGCTTCCTCCATGCATCCCTTAGCAAGTTCCTTATGTGCTGCCATGCTTGCTCCTCCGCTACCCTTGCCTCGTTCATATAAATCTGGACCGATCTAGGCAGGTACCCTCTCCCAAATCCCACCTTTGATCAAGTGTTCAATATATAAAGAGAAGATCATCAGCCAATCAAAACAGAAAAACAGAACAAAAACTTTGTCAACTCGGAAGCTAATACTAGTTAACCAGCAGAAAATACACTAAACTAACCCCAGACCTCTGGAGGTCAGCTCAGAGATGAACTATCATCGATGACAAGTTGATGATGTTCGACTCAGACAATAGCTGCCGGATTGCTTGTTCCTCAATGTTTTGGGAGAGTAAGAAGTAGGCAGGGAGGAGAATAGGGCCAGTCATGGCTGCCCAGATGTTGCTCAGATATTCCTCTAGACTTGGTGTCTGTCGGGCACAGTGCCACCTTGCTTCAACCAAGTCAATTAGAAAGTGAAGCTAATATACTAATGTGATGATGTCAAGAGTAGAAGAAAGATTTGAGTCAATATTTTGGAATTAACGAATGTTTATATACTTTATATGTAAACCTGCAGAAACATTATAGCAATGTTGCCTCAGAATTATGAACCGAAGTGAAGAAGAGTAGAGGTCCTCAAATCCTCTAGTGCTCATGCATATGGCATCTAGTGATCGCCTGACCTCACTCTCAAAGTGATAGGCTACACCTAAACGTTAGAGTGAATCGATGAGCTCCAACTGAGCCACTTGCTCAGTTGTAGATGTTATAAGTTGTCGGACTTCTCTTATCAATTCTTCAACTCTGGTCCTTTGTGTTTCGATCTGCTTTCATTTTCATGTCTTTGAATTAGGATCACATCATAATACCAAAATAAACAAAATAATAGTCACATCAAAGGTATGGAAAATTACTGATGTTGCGCTGGTAATGGACTGGATGAAGTCATAGTTCCATGTACTTGGCTGGTATCTGGAAGGCCTCCTTTGAGCAGCAGACCTACCGCAGCCCTCAGCCCTTGGCTCACATCTCACAAGGGTGGTGCTCCATGGCTTGAACCCAGCCTTGCTATTAGGAGAAAACTTGGGGGAAATAACGAAAGGAGCAGAAAGGGAAGCAAGATGAGCAGCCATTAGAACAGTGTGTGTATTTGTTGTTGAATGCTGAATGCTTTCACTGCCTCTCGGATGACTTAGCTCAGGATTGGTTTGCTAGTTTATATAGAGCTGCATCCGAGTGTGCATTGCGTGTCTATAATGGTTAGAAAATTTTAATTAGGTTCAATCTCTTAAAATATGGTGTTTGCGTAAGCTATAA
The DNA here is from genome assembly GCF_008831285.2 of Nymphaea colorata. Taxonomy (NCBI): domain Eukaryota; kingdom Viridiplantae; phylum Streptophyta; class Magnoliopsida; order Nymphaeales; family Nymphaeaceae; genus Nymphaea; species Nymphaea colorata. The sequence continues at coordinate 8,785,881 of NC_045141.1, read as the reverse complement.
ATGTTTAATGTTTTTTCTTTGTATATAAATAGAAAGCATTAAACTATGACACTTGCCCAAGCCATAATTATTTGGTACATTTATTTTATAGATAGAATGCATTCTTTCTTCATGTTTTTGATTTGCATTATAATCCGACACTTATTAGCTAATGTTCGCCACTTAAAACCATTTTTATTAAAGACCTGGTTTATTTTTTATGAGTATATGAGTAATTGCACCCCTTCACCTTTAAGTGGTTCAACTTGCCATCTCAACAAATGCATTCTTTCTTCATGTTTTTGATATGCATTATAATCCAACACTTATTAGCTAATGTTCACCACTTAAAACCATTTTTATCAAAAACCATGTTTATTTTTTACACGTATTTGAGTAATTGCACCCCTTCACCTTTAAGTGGTACAACTTGTTGTTTCAACAATATTATGAACATGGTTTGCTAGTTTATAGAGAGCTGCAGTCGAGTGCACATTCCATGTCTATAAGGGTTAGAGAATTTCAATGAAGAGTAACAACTTATATTATGTTGTTCACATAAGCTATAGTCGTTGGACACACTTTCTTAGAGCGAAAATAAAATGTACTAAAAGATGGTGTTTGTGTAAGTTATAATTCTTTGTATAAATGTAGAATGTATTCATTGTTTCAAAGCAAATTTTAATGGGTTGGTGTTGGCAGCTGGCCCACACCAGCCACCACATGTTTCTACCATTGTTCTGAGAGAAGCATGTAAGGGAAAACTGGAAAAAGAAAAGAATGATGAAAACATGTGGCAGACCCAACTATCTCACTACTTGTCATAGAAGCTGCCAAAGGAGAAAGAAAGGAAGGAAGGACAAAGGTACCCCTTCAACCACAATTAGGAATGTCAATGGATCATAGTCAAATTGGATTTACCATTAGCCGTATCTAAATCCAAATCTGGAATCCCATTTCACAAACTGAATTTGATTTGAATATAATTTTCATATTCATATCTAAATACGAATTTTGAACTGAATTTGACCTATTTTCAAAATGTAAGAACATTAGATATAGGATATTTGCTTAATAACAAATCTGATTCAAATCCATATCCAAATCCAACCGGATGTTTATGTATATCTGAAAATCTGATTGGAAGCCAATTATTAAAGCTGAATTCAATCCTACTTTTTAATAGGATATGTTTCTCTTTTTCATATCCGATTTGTTCGAAACAGATCGATTAGATTTTCTATCCAAAGCAGATATATAGGCATCCCTATGCGCAACTATGGATGTCAGTAGGTTGGATTCAGGGAGGACTTGGGATTGAGAAGTAGGCTCTACTTTTCAAAACTGAATTTGGATCCAAGAAGCATGTGATCCCAATTATAGACATAATCGGGTTGGATCTCCTATCATAAAGTGGACTCGGGCCTGAATATGTTATAAAACATAAAGTTACACAAATTTGATTAGTAATGGCACAATGCTTTTTTACTAGCTAAAGTTCAAAATCAGGTCCATAATCAGATGTGTCCAACCTTGAAATGGTGGGGGCAATTTTTTTTTATAAATTTTAATTCTAAAAATATGCCAAATTTTTCTTCTTTTTTTTTTCACTTTTCGTTCGCAAAGAGCAACCCTTAGTCATGGGGACCAAAGGCTCTGACCAACAAAATTATAGACAGAGGGAGTACTGGAGGCAGGGGGGCCTGGTAGGGGCTGTATTTCTTCTTGGATTTTAAAAAAATAAAAAAATTTATTTTTAAATTTTTAGATATTTTAATTTATCCTGTATAAAATAAAATAAAATAAATATATTTCTGGTTCTGTAAAAATTTAGAAACAATAGTTTGGTTCCTACAACGAAAAATTCCTAGCTTCATCTTTGAGATCTCTTAGCAACCCTCTACGTAAGGGTTGAAAAGAACTTTATGACCTTTGTTCTATAGTTTTCACCAATTGAAAAAAAAAAGGAGCTTTGAAGTCTTTCCTTTTAGCTGAACAGAATAGAAAAAAAAGACGCTACAAGAATTATCACTTACTACCACAAGAAGTAAAATTGTGTCCAACAAAACAAACAGCTCATCCTGTAAAAGTCGTCACCTTCTTTTATAATGCAGCCGTCAAAAAACTCATGGCCTTTCATTACACAGCAGAAAGTTTCCGTTAGATTGTTACCTTTGTGTGCATACTTTGTGGTGTGTCATATAAGGTTCCCAGTTGGCAGCTTGCTTTTTAATTATAACTATAGAATATTTGATCCACAAATAAGATTTCAAGAATCTTTTAAAATTGTATAGATTTCAGCACTGGGGCATATCCATATGTCACTGGACGTGTAAAATATTTACATGTATCTTGGAAAGTCTCCCTAGAAATTGAGAATAATCATTAAAAGGGGAATGAGCCTGAAAATATGTAATCGATAATGTTTTGTCTATAGTAAATAATATTATTCTCTTATCACTGTCTTTGTGACTGCTGGATGTTCTGGATTAAATTCATTTCAACTGTTTTTTCTTGCTTAAGTTTGTATGAATACCGTTGTCTATCATAAAGAAAGTGATGTTCTCGTGTCTTTGTCTTTTTTACTGGTGGATATTATGGATTAAATTCATATCACAACTGTCTTTTTTTTGCTTTAGTTTATACGAATACCGTTGGTCTATTGTAATAAAAATGATGCTCTTGTCACCGTGTTTTCTTTACAGATTGATGGTTTGGATTAAATTCATTTCACAATTGTGTTTTTTGCTTGAGTTTGTATGAATACCCTGAAGATGTTGAAACTCCTTCCTCTTTTCCTCTAACTCGGTTTTCGTTGGCCCATCAGTCTTGATATGTAGGGACAGATTGAATTGCAAATTGTCAATTTTGTATAGGTTATTACAAATGGACATCAAATGCAATTTAGCTACTCTACCTTGTGAAATGAAATTTAAATTTAGCTAATCAGGTTTTGTTGAAAAAGAAGAAATACTCTAGCTATAAGCCACATATTAGACAAATAAGAAACCATAAGGACTCACTGATCTCTCAACAATTTGATTTACGTTCTCATTCTAAGACATTCAATAATACCCATCATGTATATTATATTCTCACTATAGCGATAATTTCTCTTATAACAATATGACATATTTGTAAAATTATTGGTATTTGATTTTTTTAATGTTTTAAAGTAAGAAAAATGATTAATGTTGAGATGCCATTAAAAATTTAAAACAAATAATTTCTTAAAAAAAATGAATGACTGTCTTGAAAAAAAAAGAGGGGCCACTATCAATAGACTTTAGGGAGTCTAAGTGTTGTCCCAATGATAAGGATCTTGGGTATTGTACCTTAATGTTGGCCTTGGTGAAGTCGAATGATTTTGGGCCAAGCAAAATGGGAGCTTTTTTTGCTTAATATATAAATAGAGAGAGAGAGAGAGAGAGAGAGTAAAAGTAGAGAAATCTAAAAGGAGGGGAGAAAAGGTGGGTGTGGGTGGAGACAAGAACAAGTTCAGTTGAACTCATAATGGCACCCCTAATCTCAAAATCAACATTGTTCCTCAATACCATTAGGATAGCACACTGCAAGAATCAAACTGAAGACATGGCTGTAACACACTGCCTAACCCAACTGTTGCCCTACCCATCATTTGTATAAAAGGGGTTGAAAGAGACAGAAAGAGAGGGGGGGTTTAAAAAAGATAAAAGATAAAAAAGAGGTAAAATAAAGAGAGAAAAAGAAAGAGATTTTAGAAAAGGGAGAGAAAGAACTGAAGTGAGAGAGAGAGAGAGAAAAGAAAAATTTTAGAGGGAGAGATCTAAAAAGAATGACAAATCAGAGAGAGAGAAAGAAAAATAGGAGAGAGAAATAGAAAGATTAAAAGAGAGATTTTGCGTTTTTAAATCCTTTTACCTGGATGGAAATTAGGATTAACGAGTTTGGAAAATAATTTAAATGTTATAACAACTTCATTACATTTGTTGTAGGTCAGTGAGAAACTTAAGCTCATAAAGAAATAGTCTAAGCAAAGTCTCCAAAGCCTTTAATTTCAAGAGTTTTAAATGCTTTTGAAACTATCAAAAAAATCTTTGTATGCATGTGTAAATAGTAAAGAAGACATCCTATCTAATCTTGGGAATTATGAGAAGACACCCCTCCCATCGTTAGATATAAGATGAAGCCTAGATAATGAGGAAGAATTGTCTACTCTAGAAGTAGATGAAGGAAGTTCCCCCCCTGTTCCTCTTGTACTCCAATCTCGTCGAAGGAGTATTTCTAAAGGAAACTCACTCTTTTGGGATTGCTAATATAATGGCAAATAAATGGTTTATCAAGAGAAGAAGGATACAAAGGTGGCTAAAGTAGTGGTCTAAAACTAATAGTATGGTATGTATTAATCTTGAACCTGACCACATAAAAGGTACTGATCTTGAATCTGACTTCCTCCCTTGATAATGAATGAGCATGTAAGCTTTTGTTGGCCAAACTGCAATAAAAGTCTTACAATAAAACAGAAGGTTTGTGGATTTTTGATGAACGACAAAGCTATGTGACAGCTTCAATAGGATTTTTGGCGGAGCTTTCTTGATGTGGTTCAGCACCAGAGACTCTAAACAATTTGTTAATGAGAAAAAGAAAAAAAATAAATTGCAGTAACACATGAATGTTAAGGGATTGGATTCAAATAAAATCTCATGTTACCATATCAAATTTATCGGATATTCATAATTCCAATTCGAATTTGGATTTAAATACGAAGGAAGAAAAATCCATGCCATATCCACATTCAAATTTTATTTAAATTCAAATTTCAAATTTGATTTTAGATTTACATCCACACCTGAATCCAACTTTTAAATACAAGAGCCAAAACCACATTACGATATGTTAAGAATGCAAAGATATTCAAAACGTATAAATTGGGTATATGGTAATTCATTTGAAATTGAATTCAAAAGGAAACCTGAATCGGAATATGATGGGATATTTAGTTAAAACTGAACCCAAATTTGAACCCAATGAAAAGTCATTTCTTAAATATAAATCCCATTCAATTTTTTTAGTTGAAGTGTTACTTTTTTCTTATTTCATATCAACTAACTTTTTCAGAGTAATGAATGTGCATTCAAATTCATTACTTCAAAATAGATGTGAATACATACATTAGGTTGCTTCTAGAGAATTTTTACTACAACAAAAATACAAAAAATCAATAATTAGTTCTTACAGTTTTAACAAATTGTTATATGAATGATTATGTTATGATTTGAAGACAAACAAATAAATTAATATGAGATGTTGCACAAATCCGGATAGATGAATTCTCCTGAACAAATACTGCACCCGTTAACACGAAGCTAAGCAGAGATATACAGTGGAGAATTATCAGGCCAACCTCCAAATAACTGAATCATCCAACCACCAACTTTGACATTTCATAATGAAAAAATAAATGCAAAAGATCAAAACTGAAGTGGCTGAACTTGACAATAGTAAAGAAACAAAAATATTTGTTGACAAGTTTCCGAATGCTCCAGCTTCTGACACATGCAGTGCATTAGGCAATCACCTCCCCTACCTCAAAAAAAAAAAAGAAAAAAAGAAGCAAAAAGAGAAAGTTGGGTTGGGGGGAGGAGGAGGAGGAGTCATTGCCACCATTAAGGGAGTTGAGCATAGGCATGGGCCTGCATGATCAGACCCGGCCCGGCCCAGTAACTTTGCGGGCCGGGTATCAGACATTACATGCAGCCCGTCACGGGCCCGGTAGGCCCAACAATTTTTTATCTTTAATTTTTAAATACATTTTGAAGTCTGTTTCCTTTGTAAAGGTTTCAAAGTTTCAAAAGTTGAAAGTTTTCTTTAGTCTTTGTTTTCTTCCTTCGCCATCGGCGTCTCACCTGGCTGCATCGCCATCATCGCACCTCCCGGCTTGCGCGGCCGTGCCTACCATGCCATCACCAATTTGTTGCCTCTTGTTCCATATCCAAACCATTTGTCGTCATCCTACTACTGCTCGGCTTGAGGACTCATCGATTCCACTGTCACGGGTCTCCTCTTTCTTTCTCTCTCTCTCTCTCTCTGTGGATGGTTGTTCTTCATTGGAATGAATCCGACATGAATGATTGTTCTCCGTTGGGCTGAATCAGGTGACATTCGTAAGATGGGGAAGGCAGGACGGTGGTTGAAGAGCATGTTGGGTTTGGCCCGTCCAATCGGAGAGTGAAGCTGTGGAGGAAAGGTGCAGGAGGAAGTGGCAGTCTGGCAGAAGCGATGCCATGGAGGCAGCAAAAATGGGCCAGCCCTCATGCATTCTTATCGTGGCCCGGCACCGGGTCCGGCCTGACCCGTTAATAGTTGGGCTGGGTAGCAGGCTGGCCGGGTCCAAGCCCGGGTAGTTAACCGCACAAAATTGTTGGGTCGGGCTGGCATAGCCTGATGCCCAGGCCTAGTCCAGCATGCATCTAGTGTTTCTCTTTTTATTTAAAAAACAAGAATGTGGGCCCCTAGGTGGATGGCTGGGTCTTTGTGCAATATATATATATATATGAACTAATAATAGATGACAAAACTGCCTTATCACTTTTTTATCTATGTTGTTCTCCCAACCACCATCATGAAAATGATCAATTTCTATTCTGCTGGAGGCCACCAGACCAGTTTTCTATGCAATCTAAACTTATAGACATGATTTTAAATTTGGTAAGAAACAATCACACACACACATATATATATTAAGTTAATCATATTTTGGATGCCAATAATGTTTTTAATAATCTAAAAATGAATGGCTCTTTTAACATCAAAATTTTGAACAATGTAGAAAAGAACAATTTCTTCATGAAAATAACTTGAACCGAAACATGATTTTTATAAATTTAGTATTAATTATATATATATTAGGAGGTTCACATTTTATTTAAAATATCTTTGAATATAAATTTGAGAGGTACGGCTTTATCCCTTAGCCAAGCGGTATGGTGTGTATGTGTGCGTATTAATGACATTAGGGATGGGGTACAAAGGCTTCAGACTTGCGATCTCAACTATTAACTACTAAAATACTCTTAAGATAACATCTAAAAGGTTAGTTTGTTATAGAAAAAAAATGTTTTGAACATTGCACTTAGATGTGTATAATTGTCCACTTGGTTCAGCCATCATCTTCTGGTCTCTCTCTCTCTCTCATATTACTTTATGCGAATCTTAACATTATGAGAAAGGTTAAGATGTGGCTGTTGGATTCAATATGTATTTTTTGCAACCGAGTCCAATACGAACTTTATGCTAAATAAATTTGGATTGCGGATCATATATGTAAATTATTTTTTACATTATAAAATCAATCAAATAAAAAATTAACAAGAAATCTGGCAAGTCCAAAAGGGGGAGCTCTAAGGGATGTAGAAGGCTTGGCTTTGGGGATTTTTCTACCAGATTTATTTAGGAGCAAGTAAATTACAAAATTGAATTTCTTCTTTAACACAACCTATAAAAAATGTGCCGATGAGTATTTTTCTCATGTATTCTGGTATTATATCAGATCACACCACCATTGATGGGAATTAAAGTTAATGTGAATGAAGAAAATATAATGAATTGGAGAGAGAAAAGAAGCAGCAATATGAACGTAGCTAGTCTGGAAGAGAAGAAGAATACAGTGTAAGAAATTGACGAAACAGTGTGAAAGGATTGAAGCCAATGAGTAACAACTGACAGAATTGAGGCCGGAATTTCTTGAGTCGTCCAAGGCCGAATTTCTTCCATAACTTGATTACTTCAGTGCTCTACCACTCGCAAGAGGAAAATGTGGTGGTGGTGGTGATCAAATGGACCCACCTGCTCAATTTGAATTTTATGTGCAGTTTTTTGCCTATGTTCTTCGCATCCTTCCGAAATTTGCTTCTCTTCCTCTGCCCTTCAATCTACAGAGAAACTGGGAGTGGCGTTGCAGGAGATGGGGGCAGTAATAGATTCTTGTGCAAACAGCCATTTTCACTGCAACCAATTTGTTGAAAGAGACGAAAGACTACATCTTGAATGCCAAAGACGATCTGAAGAAGCTCCAAAGGATCCTGAAAATATTCCAAAAGGCCATCAAAGATGCTGATCGAGTCCTTTTTCAGCAAGGAGTGCGACACAGAACTAGAGTTTGAGCTCAAGGATGTTCTTTATGATGCCGAGGACATCATCGAAGGATATCAAAGCAAAATTGAGGCCAGCAAGAGGGAGCAGATACGGAAGTGGTCTTTGACCACAGCGCTATTTTCCTATTAAGAAAAAGTTTCTTTTCGTTACAAACTTGGTATCAAAATCAATGAAAGGCTTGATAAAATAAAGAAAGATTGGGATATGGTGGATAGGCTCAAAACAACACCAAAAGGGGGTGGTACCCTGTTTAATGTGAACATGTCAACCCCAAAGAGGCAACCCGTCACATAGGTATACAACTGCCCATAGGAAGGCAGAATGATAAAAAGGTGTTAGTAGAAATTCTCTTGACGAATGACTTTTGTAGTAAGACTGAGAAGGGTGCTACTTCTATTATCTCCATTGTTGGAAAGGAAGGGATCGGTAAAATGACTCTTGCAAACATGGTATTTAATGAAGTTGAACAACAGTTCATGGAACGCAGGTGGTGGGTTTGTGTTTCAGAAAGGCCAAACCATAAGGATTTGACTAAGGGAAGTGTGCAAGGGTTCTGCAGAAAACACTGATTGTTCCTTGACTGACTTATGCACACAATTACTGAACGAGCTCTCAAAGGAAAAAATTTTGTTGGTCCTAGATGATGTATGTGAAGTAAAATGGTGGGAGGAAGAGATAGGGGGAATATTGATGGCGGGTGCAATCGGGAGCAAAATTTTGATTACCAGTAGAAAGAAATATGTGTCAGATGGAATGGGTGCTTTTTATATGCATGAAGTACAAGAATTTAGTTTCCACCAAAGTTGGTACTTGTTTGTGAAGGAGGTTTTAAGAGAGGGCCAAACAGAAGAAGATTTGGTGATGCATAAGATCAAATTTGTTGGAGAGGGAATAGTAAAGAAGTGTGGTGGGTTATTTTTGCATGTCGCTGGGATCCAGATCCATTGGAATCTGGTATCCATCGGGCCAATTTAACAACCACACTACCTCATACCTTTCAGCTTAAGTGTCACGAACTCACGTTTAATTGTTCATATATGTTTTTGGTATTATCATTTTTAAAAAAGGTAAATTTTATATAGTGTTTTGCCGATTGACAGTTGAATCAATTGAATTGTTAAAATAGCCAATTTTACTGAATTGACCAGCTTGATTGATTTGATTCCATGTATGTATGTTTTTTGCAATAGCAGTATTTATAAAAATATAAACTGAACCCTCACAAGTTGGTTTCCACAACCATAAATGTTTACTACCCACGAATGTTTTTTTAGAAAATCAACAGAGAACGTCAAGATACAACCCTCACCGACATTTCATCCAGTTATATTAATCATGAGCTGATAAAAATCCAAGCCTCCAAAAGAGTTAATTTTCCTTAATATTTCTGGAACTTACAATAATTTAGTGTGCATTGTCAAGGTATCATTTGTTTGCAGGGATATTATATGAGTGTCTAATAAATCCACTCTAAAGATTAGGGCCTCATGAAACAGTACTAAAATTTATGTGTTATCCTTCATCGAACACTCACATAATAATGTTCATGCATGTTGTTAAACAACCCCTAAGAGTATTTAATGACAATGAATCTCTTCTCGATTATTTCTTTTCTGAGAACAAAGTATCTTTATTTAAGGGCATAGCTAAGGATGTCGATGTATCTAATATCTGATTAAATTAGAAAGGAAAATAAAAGTGTTTAGGTTCAATTTCAAACAAATATCCTTGAATATTTAATATACAAACAATTTGAAAGATGGCCAGTCCTTCACATGTCAAAATATGGTCCGAATTTGATTGCATAATTAAAGGATGGATTCAGACTTGGATCATGTTAAAATGAAAATTAGATATCAGATCGGATCTGGACTAGAAATTCAAAAATTTAATTCACACAAACTTTTCTTTCATTAATATTCAAATCTTAAATCAAATCTAAATATGTGAACTTCTGATATATAGAATAGGGTAATGCCATACATTCGGTTCGAATCTGATCCGATGGGGTATCATTCTTTCGCCGGCCATACGCCACGCAAGGTTGGGGAGAGAATGGAATTACTTTTAGAAAGATACAAATGGAACCACATGTTCTCTTCGATTTGTCGCGTTGACAATTTGTCCTTGTGAAGAGACAGAGGGAGAAAATGGGGGGGGGGGTCGAGTTGACGTGAACATTTATTACAATATAAATGAGTTAAGCAAGTTAAGGGAGTCGAGCTCAAGAGGGACAAGCTTGGGCTCGACACATGTTCAGCCCTACTTGGCAATGCAACGTCCTTGCTACGAGTTTGGGCATCCCAAACGTTTTTATTACAACATAACAGCTAACAAATTACAAGATACCTGAGCTAGAACAAACCAAAAAAGAAGAGAGACATAAACCTCAAATACAAAGATAGAAACTACAAATAACCAAAAAGAAGATAGGCATAAAACGAACCTCACTGTACAAAACGATTACAGCCTCATTGCAATCGATTGTTGACAGCAAATACATCAGCTATAAAAAGCCATTTTCTGCACACCATTTCCCCACATACAGATCGACTGGGAAACCATGTAGTAAGGAGGAAAGATCACCTCTTGATGTTTGCACTTTATACCAGCTATCATATCCTTTAAATCATTGCAGACTCTCCATTCAAGACCACTCAGAATCAAATTGGCATGATGCATAATAGAATTTCTTTCTTTCCTTATGTTCCAAAAGAGTACATGTAAGCATAAACACAGCGTATTGTACCACCACCATGAGATAACTTCTTGAATAGAGTTATGCACTTCTAGCCATGACCCCTCCCCCCTCATATTTTGGAAAAAATATGATACTTATATTTTAAAAAAAATATTAATGTGGGCTATGTAAAAATTTTGAAAAATATTGTTTAGTACTTGTATATTTTTTGCAAATACTATTCTACCCTTCCTAAAAAAAGTTGCTGGCTTCGCCCTTGTATCTAGGGTCTTTTGTTTTTTATTTCATGTCCATTTCATCTCAAGTTAACAAAATTGTGAGCACCCCAGTCCTCACACCAAATTTTCACCTTTATTGTAACCCAAACACTGCTAAACTAAGTAACAAACTTTTTCTCATCCCCAAAAGGCAGCTTTTCCATATCCAAGAGAAATAAGCGTTACTTTACAGTGTTCACAAGCTCCCATTCAAGTATTGTTGTCTGATCAAAATAGCACATAAGGAGTTGGTGATGTCAAGAAGGCCAAGACCACCTTCTTGTATCGGAGCAAGTAGACTTCCAACTAAGTAAGTGACGTTTCCTAGTATGATGAGAATCCCCCCAAATAAAATGACAATCTCAGCCAATAACCCACCACTTGCTGCAGAACATGCTTCTTATATAACTAAGTGGATGGTCCACCCATCTACAAATCTTCTCACATAAGTCAAGGGTGAGAGTACCAACAAATAATGGAACCCAAACAAGTTAGGGGAAGTTTAGACAACTGTCAATGAAATCGGTTTGCAATGACCATTGTGTTCTCAAGAACATTAAAATGAATAAAGAAATGAAATGAATTTATAGTCAAACCCGCTTTGGAAGTGAAATCAGGTAAAACTTGGTTTAAACAAAGAAGTGAATTTTCACAACAGCCCAAAAAAAGAAAAGGACATCATTTGTAGAGAAGAAGTGCCCCAGGTAAGAATTAAATTGAGAAAGTCATTTTAGGGGCTTCATGCCCTATAAAACTCACCATTGGAGGTTTTGAGATAAAACTTCCACAACACAACGATAGTAAACAAAAGTAGAGAGAGAGGGCGCACTTGTCATCAGCCTCCATGGCAACAAAAAGTGGTTCCCTCCCTTCTTAAAGGTGACAACTAAGGAAGCAGTAGAAGCATAAGTAATAATTTTCCTCACCCAATCTTCACAGGATCCCAAAAAAGAAAGACCAAAGTGCAGGAAAGACCATCTCACTTTGCCATAAGCTTTTCAAATATCTAATTTGAGGAGAAAAAATTGTTTTATATGCCCTTATCCAAGCAGTTGACCGCTTCAAGTGCAAGGTGCATGGTTGGTGAATAAATCTACTAGAGAGACCAGATGCCCCTTGTTCTGAGCCAATAATTGTGCTAAAACAATCTTCATTCTCTCAGCCGTCAACTTAGCAACTAGTTTATAGATCAAATTGTATAATAATTTAGGTCAAGACTTTTATATCCATAATGACTTGAAATTAAAAATCAATATCATATGTGTTCCATTTACCTACAAGCTCATTTGTGATGAGGCATCCTGGCACAGGTATATTGGGGCTGTATTCCATGTTTCCTCAAAGTTTTTCAATGCATCATTCACATATTCACTACAATTGTCAAAGCGAAGCATTTTAATCTTAGCACCATATTGAGGGAGAATGAGGGCATACAATTCTTCAAAATATTTGGCACTTCACTCTTATTTTTGAGAAAATAAATCAAAGTTACACGAGTCATATCATCAATGAAAGAGACATAGAACTTAAAACCAGCGTGAGAGTCCTCTGGAGCAGGTCCCCAAACATCCGAGTGAATGAGATCGAAAGCTTTTCAGACCTTTCATGAATTGGCTGGAAGGTGAGGTGTGTGAATTTGGTGAATTTGCATGCATTACATGCTTTATTATCATCAGTGGTGAGGGAAGGGATGAGGGGACTGAGGTTCCGATCATATATGTGTCTGGATCGAGCATGTCAAATTTGATTGTCCATCCTTTGAGTTGATTTTTATTTGGTGAAAAAAACTCAAACTTGTCGGTGTCCGAAGTGTAGAGGTCACCATGGCGTCGGCCTTGGCAATCACCTTCTTCGTGCTTGGGTCCTGAAACGTTGCATCCTTCTTGGAGAAAACAACCAGACAATCATAATCTTGAGTGATTTTGCTAACAGACATAAGCTTGACTACAAGCTTAGGAACAAGTAAAGTGGAACTAATATTTTTCTCGAATAATGTTTTTCCAATGCCAGCAACAACCATAGATGACCCATCAACAGAAAAAACAGAACGATGAAGATCCTTATTTAGATCGGCAAGTCTTGTGGGATCATTAGTTCATGTGATCAGTAGCACCAAAATCAACTATCCAGGATTTATTTTTAGTGGTAGTCAATAAGGCACATAACTTACCTTCTGAGACGTCGCCCACTGGTTGGGAAAATACTAGATTTGCTTTAGAAAATTTCTGGAAGAATTTTTCCAGGTCATCCTTTGGTGACAAAGTTTGCAAGGTTGACGTCTTTGTCTGGGGATTGATTAGTGCCCGATTGTGAAAGGCACGCCATTCTTTCTTGGCAGTCTTCTGTGGAGTCCATTTTAGGAGGGACGCTCATGACTCTCGCCTTGACACCTCTCTCTGAATCATTTGACAAACTGTATTGAATTTGACAGCAGCATAGTATTCAGGATTTGAGTCCTTATGGCTTCATAGTCCTCACTCAATCCAACGAGGCCTTGAAGATTTGTTATTCTTCAAAACGCTGTTGTAAATGATGGATCAGAGGTCGCTGGTCGATATTGGAGGAGCTCATTACGTAGACTCCTGAGTCTCCCAATGTACCGCTGCACATCTTGGTCATGGAGGGTGAGATTGCAATCTCGCATTGTATCT